>NW_017306324.1:1109851-1123159 GCF_000935625.1 Nanorana parkeri
GTATGTATGAAGGGGGTAGAAGTTTGGCTTTATGTATGAAGGGGGTAGAAGTGTGGCTCTATGTATTAAGGGGGTACAATTATTGCTCTATGTATGAAGGAGGTACAAGTATGACTCTATGTATGAAGGGGGTACAAGTATGACTCTATGCATTTAGGGGGTACAAGTGTGGCTCTATGTATGAAGGGGGTAGAAGTATGACTATGTATGAAGGGGGTACAAGTGTGGCTCTATGTATGAAGGGGTTACAAGTATGACTCTATGTATGAAGGGGGTACAAGTGTGGTTCTATGTATGAAGGGGTTACAAGTATGGCTCTATGTATGAAGGGGGTACAAGTGTGGCTCTATGTATGAAGGGGGTACACGTGTGGCTCTATGCATGAAGGGGGTACAAGTGTGGCTCTATGTATGAAGGGGGTACACGTGTGGCTCTATGCATGAAGGGGGTACAAGTATTGCTCTATGCATGAAGTGGGTACAAGTATGGCTCTATGTATGAAGGGGATACAAGTATGACTCAATGTATGAAGGGGTGTACAAGTGTGGCTCTATGCATGAAGGGGGTACAAGTATGACTCTATGTATGAAGGGGTGTACAAGTGTGGCTCTATGCATGAAGGGGGTACAAGTATGGTTCTATGTATGAAGTGGGTACACGTGTGTGTGGCTCTATGTATGAAGGCAGTACAGGTATGGCTCTATGCATGAAGGGGGTACAAGTATTCTTTGTATGAGGGGGTACAAGTATTCTATGTATGAGGGGGATACAAGTATGGTTCTATGTATAAAGGGGGTACAAGTGTGGCTCTATGTATAAAGGGGGTACAAGTGTGGTTCTATGTATGAAGGGGGTACAAGTGTGGCTCTATGTATGAAGGGGGTACAAGTATTCTATGCATGAAGGAGATACAAGTGTGGCTCTATGTATGAAGGGGGTACAAGTATGACTCTATGTATGAAGGGGGTACAAGTGTGGCTCTATGTATGAAGTGGGTACAAGTGTGGCTCTATGTATGAAGTGGGTACAAGTGTGGCTCTATGTATGAAGGCAGTACAAGTGTGGCTCTATGCATGAAGGCAGTACAAGGTGATACAAGTGTTAAGTAAAGCTCTATGTATGAAGGTCATTAGGACGAAGGTGCATTTTCTCATCGCAGGGTTTGTAAGATGGTTAGTAGATTTTGCTGTGGTAGCGATATTCAGAGGCCCCGAGGTCTAACAATAACTGCAAGTTAGCATCTATGGAATGTGCCAACTTGCTGTATCCATGCACCAGCTGTTATTATGGACGTGAGCAACTCAATAAATATTCTACAGACTGCAACATACTAGTGCTGAATTTAGACCCACGACTGTTACTGCATCCACACAACCTGGATCTAACCTCAGATATTTATCTATTGCAGCATTGCAGTTATGTGAAGGTATAACTCTTCCAGGTATTTATTACCAGAAAAACGGACAATGCCTTCATCTGCTTTTCTGTCCAGAAGGATGGAGCCATCTTTGTTCAGGCATCATCCAGGGACACCATCTACTACCTGGATTGAGATGCAGTACATTATTCAGCAATGCAGAATAATACCATCAGCTATTGACGGTCTCAGGAGGGCTGTGGAGGATCTCAGGAGAGATGTGGAGGGTCTCAGGAGGGCTGTGGAGGATCTCAGGAGGGATGTAGAGGGTCTCAGGAGGGGTGCGGAGGATTTCAGGGGGTGTGAGGCAGATCTCAGGAGGGGTGCAGAGGATCTCCGGAGGGCTTAGGAGGGTCTCAGGAAGGGTGAGGCAGATCTCAGAAGCGGTGCAGAGGATCTCAGGAGGGCTGTGGAGGGTCTCAGGAGGGCTGTGGAGGGTCTCAGGAGGGGTGCAGAGGATTTCAGGAGGTGTGAGGCGGATCTCAGGAGGGCTGTGGAGGGTCTCAGGGGGGGAGAGGCAGATCTCAGGAGGGGTGCAGAGGATCTCAGGAGGGTTTAGGAGGGTCTCAGGAGGGTTGAGGCAGATCTCAGAAGCGGTGTGGAGTATCTCAGGAGGGCTGTGGAGGGTCTCAGGAGGTGTGAGGCGGATCTCAGGAGGGCTGTGGAGGGTCTCAGGGGGGGGAGAGGCAGATCTCAGAAGCAGTGTGGAGGATCTCAGGAGGGCTTTGGAGGGTCTCAGGAGGGGTGCGGAGGATTTCAGGAGGTGTGAGGCGGATCTCTGGAGGGGTGCGGAGGATGTCAGGAGGACTGTGGAGGGCCTCAGGAGGTGTGAGGCAGATCTCACAAGGGGTGTGGAAGATCTCAGGAGGGCTGTGATCTCAGGAGTGCAGGGTGACTGGTCTTGTCTCCGCCCCCTCCTGTAGTTTTCCACAGACAGCCTGTAGTGGGTGGGGTCTGCTGGGCCCCTCCCACCGCTCTGCTCTCTGCACAGGCTATCTCTGCGATCACTGCTAACTTTGTTTACATAAATTTTCCATTTTAGATGCAAACAGTCCTTAGCACAGATCTTCTTTAAAGAGGGGACAAGCCTAAATCGTTTAATTTCATATCTAATGAATGTTTGAGGCATTGTGAACTGCAGAAGTTTTGTAATTTAATGGCTGGTGGTTCTTTTGAATATGACCCACGCCGCGTCTATTCTCGGCGAGGCGCTAAACCAACTCCTTATCGCGGAGGCTACAATCTATCAAGTTTTAGAGCATGAAATTGTCGAGGAGGAAAAAGCCGTTTTGGAAGTAATTGCAGCAGCAGCACCTCTGTCTTATTGTTCTCAATCCTTTTTGTCTGCGTGCGGCGGGAGATTGGAAGACGGAACTGGGACATTGCTCGTCTAAATAACAAAAAATATCCCTTTCAGCCTGTGTCTGAGGCTTGATTAATGCCTTGCTTACAATTGGGACGCGTTTTGGAGAAGTGCTGATGCGCCGCACTTATTACCCACCTATTGTGTGCGGCGGGGGCGCAGAAGGGTTTTTCTTGAACTGTAACATGTAAAGTGGATGTCAGGAGAAAAAAAGGTATAAAAAAAATGTCAGTCCATCTCTCTGATACATGCACAATGTCTCACGTGTTCCAAAATGATTGGTGCTCTGCTGGAAATCCAGCGTGCTCCTAAATTTCTATATGGGCTGACAGCACAATGCCTCTGCTGCACTGAAATCCAAGCAGGGTTGTCAGCCCTGCCTACAGGACTCCGCCTATCTTTGCCCCTTGATGTCCCATCCAACTGGTGTGCATTGATTTCTCTCCAAGCAAAAGAACGCTGCCTTGACCTCCAGGAGCCGGCCCACACACTGTATGTGAGGAAAGGGCTCTCGGGAGATGTAGTTCTGGGGGCAATCAGAACTGACCTCCCAGCAGCAGCCCTTGCAAGGATTTTACAAGCCTGGTGATGATGTCACAGGGGGTATCATGCTACATGAACAAGGTAAACGAAAAAAAAAATGTTCTGTAGGGGGAAAGGGAGGTTTTGGGGTAAAGCTGGGTAACACCAAGACATGTACTTATCGGGAGTGATTTACAACACGTTCGTCCAGTGTATCGCTGAGCGAATGACGTTCGCAGTGCACAAGACAAAAAGACACCTTGCAGTGTCCCCCAGCACTGCAAGGGTTAACTTCTTGTTAAGTCTAGGGGTGCAGGGATAAGCAGTGATACCCTATTCTCTGCTCCAGTAGGCTCCCTCCATCCGTGCGACCACTGCCGCGAAGACTGCAGGGTTAATAGTGTGATGAATCTAAGGGACTACCCACGGCCGGCTCACTATGCTGTGGGGCAGGAGGGGGCATGGCGGTCCATTGAAGTGAATGGCACCTTAGCCACGCAATGCGATCGGCCGCACGGGAACGCAAGGCACATTATGCCTTCGGTCCGGTCCGAACAAAATACTGCAAGCACCATGTTGTTCGGACTGGACCGCAGGCACTGTGTGCCTTGCGTTCCCATGTGGCCGATCGCAATGCGTCCGGAGGGCGTGGCTACAGTGCCATTCACTTCAATGGACCGCCACGCCCCCTCCTGCCCCACAACATAGTGAGCCGGCCGCAATGCGATGCAGTTTGTTCCGGCCACAATCGGCCCGGAACGCGATGTGTCTGGTGTGAACGAGGCCTAAATCTTGACCAGTCGGCAGGCTATGGTCAAGAGAGGTGACACCACTGTATTCCTTAACTCTAACAGAAAATATGGTGCCACCCCTCCCCTGGCAGTGATGTCTGGCAGAGGTGTATGAAGCACTTAAGTGGCCGGACAGAGTTTTAAATCCTTTGGCGGATTGACACGTATGTATTTGAACTGTGTTTGCCTGGAGCTCATCTTTACATACTCGAGTATGGGAGATTTATTGACTCTGCGTGAATGTTGTTAATTTGCTACAATGTAATATTCCCATCCTTGTCCTCAGCAAAGCTGAAACAATGTTGCCATCCTTTCCACGTGGTGTACCTACTGTAGAGCCTCTTTGCTGAACTCCATCAAGCTGAAGCACATTGCTGATGGAGATTGGGAGAAGGTAGGGGGGATACTGGGATGTGGACGGCCCCCCCTTATCTGCCAGATAGCAGCAGTGTATGGGGAATCGGAAAGATTTATTGGCTTTCCCTGGACATTTCGGTGTTGGCTTTTCTTGCATGTCCTCTTCGCACGTCGGGAGGCTCGCCTTATCCATCATGTGCTGGCAGCCGCTCTAATAAACATCCTCAGAGACGACCATTGATCACAGTTGCCTCTTAAAGGAATCTTCCATGAGAAAAACATGGACGGTGACTTCTGAATGCCTGGCTGTCACGCTGACCTTCTGTGTCAGGACTTAGAATTACTCACAGATAAGGGATGCTAACTTTTCTCTGACTTTCCAATTTTACATACTTGACCCTCTTAAGTGACTCTTAGGTGAAGCCAGAGGGTCAGAATAACAGCCAGGCAACTCATCATCGTCAGAGAATGGCAGCCCCGATGTTGCTCTAATGACAGGTCTCCGTCAAGGACAGTCTAACATGAGACGTCACCAATGAATCCGTCCTAAAGGGAAGCCAAGTCCCCGGGAAAGGGAAGGGGGACCGGCCCTGTAATGGAGACTTGTACTGAGAGGCCGCACTGTTGGCTTCCTGGCTGTCTTTGGTTCCAGTGTTCTATCGAAAGCTCCAACTCATCAAAATCTCCAACTACCTTATTTCCAGTGCTCAGAAAGACTGGAGCTCTGCACAGTTGCGGTGCGCATGCGCGCATAGCGTTTTCAGAATACTCTTCGAGTTTGCCACCTGCTGAATGTTGTTAAAATGCAGCTGTACAGAAGCTCCGTCAGTCTTTGTGTTTTGCAGTCTGGTCGAAATCTCCAACTTGCAAGTACCGGCAGTGAGGTAGTTGGAGATTTTCGACGAGTTGGTGCTTTCGATAGAACACCAGTACTTTTCAGATTCCTGAGCAAGGATGCAGCCAGTTCTGTGCACTTCATCAGAGACTCCCTGGAAAACACAACAAGGAATTTCCAAAAGGAGAACTCATCAATGGAAGCATGGATACTTTAGCATGGAATTCCTCCAGTCCGACTCGCTGCTGTCCAGGGTCCTGATAGAGGTGTTCCATCTACGTTCATGTAGAGCTGCCTTGGCCGGCTTTGCTTATATTAGGTCCAGAACATCTATCTATCTATCTATCTATCTATCTATCTATCTATCTATCTATCTATCTATCTATCTATCTATCTATCTATCATCTCTTTTATGGCTCTAATCTTACTCTCTCTCCGGTATGATCTGAATGTGCCGGTGTTCTATCGAAAGCTCCAACTCCTCGAGTTCTACAACTGCCTGTGAAGGTGTTTTAGATCCTGACATCAGACCCTGGAGGTCTGTGGAAGTCCCGGTTGTGTTTCCTCTGTATTGGGCTCCGGCGCTCACAATGACTTCTTTGAATCTTTTGTTTGTAGCGGGAAAACAAGTATCAGAATTGGGGATTCTTCAGACACGGCGAGCGTCGCTCCTCCATTGTGCGGCCTGTCAAACAGCCCCAGATGCACAGCGTGCGGAAAGGAGGAAAATGAGGGAATGAAAACAATGTTTCCTATTATTAAGACCGAATGTGCGCCGACTGGTCGGTAAACAGATCTCGGGAGAGATAATGAGCTTTAATTAATTTCTGATTGATGACTGTGCTCCTGGATATTATCGCAGGCGGGAAGAACCTCCACCCATTCGTCATTCCCACTTCATTTCTTCTGGAATTATCTGCTCATTCTACTACATGATGTAAGGATGTGAGTGTCACTATATACCTCATTGATCAACATGTCTGAAATAAGAACTGTCCGTGTTACTCTCCACAGATCCTAACAATTAAAGGGACCCTGTCTGACCATGCCACCTTCCAATAAGATGATATATCTGAATGTTACATATTTTATACATGTTATTTACCTCTAAGAGCCTCCACTGCACGGACAGCCAATACCCTGGAGCCTGCTGCTGGGTGCCGCCCTCTTGAATGTGATGTCTGCAGCTCCGGTAGACTGAAAGCTGTCATTCAAGTGATACTCTATACCAGGGGTAGGCAACCTCGGCACTTCAGCTGTTGTGGAACTACAAGTCCCATGAGGCATTGCAAGACTCTGACATCCACAGGCATGACTCTTAGAGGCAGATGCATGATGGAATTTGTAGTGTCAGCACAGCTGGAGTGCTAAGGTTTCCTACCCACTTCCCCAGCTGCTACATATAGAGTTAGGTAGGGAGGTGAAGGAAAGGGTGGAGGAGCCAAAAGAGGAGAGGTCTATGACGTGCAAGAAGGGGGACCGGCTGTGCTGGGTAATGCTAGAGCAATAAAACCAAATAGAGGTTCCCATGTCAACAGGTCATAGGCTGGGTCATGTAATAGAGGTCTCCCTCCCTTCCTGTAGTTTTTTTTGCAGGCAGCCTGTAGTGGGTGGGGCCTGCTGGGTCCCTCCAACAGCTCTGCTCTCTCTCTCTTTGTGCAGGGTGACTGGTCTTGTCTCCGCCCCCTCCTGTAGTTTTCTGCAGGCAGCCCGTAGTGGGTGGGGCCTGCTGGGTCCCTCCCACAGCTCTGCTCTCTCTCTCCTTGTGCTGGGTGACTGGTCTTGTCTCCGCCCCCTCCTGTAGTTTTCTGCAGGCAGCCCGTAGTGGGTGGGGCTTACTGGGTCCCTCCCACGCTCTGCTCTCTATTCTTGCGCAGGGTGACTGGTCTTGTCTCCGCCCCCTTCTGTAGTTTTTTGTAGGCAGCCTGTAGTGGGTGGAGCCTGCTGAGTCCCTGCCACATCTCTGCTCCCTGCAAAGGCTTCATACAGCACGGCGATGATGTCACTGCTACTTTTACAAGGCAATATCCAGATTTTCAAAGGCATTTGTTGCACACAAAGTGAATTTTTGTACTTTTTGTGGCTCTTCTGGAATACATTTTGGTGAAAGTTTTAACTCTACTATTCTAGAACTTAGCTCATAGCCCTCTAGTAATAATTACCTGAACCGGTTAGCTGTTAAACCTTTTTTCGGGCTCCGAATATTATTTTTTCCCCCTCTTTAATGTAAGAGGATGAAAACCTCTCTTGCTGATTCCGGCGCCGGCGAGCAGTATAAAAATACAGTCAGAGCCAACTCCTTAGGCGCCGGTTATGTCTGGGAGGAAGTGAATGGTTTCATTAAGTGTCGGTATCTCCGCTATCTCAGAGCAATAAATACAAGAGGCCAAAGGGACGTTTTATGGGCGAGAAGATAAACAAGCGTATTAAACGTAGGAGAACAAACACGTTTAATTTCATGCATTTTTAAAGGCCAAATGATCCCAAAAAAACAAACAAACAAACCAGTTCTCGCTCTTCCTTGTGTCTCTATTTTTACCTCTTTGTCTTCTTCCTGGACTGTAAATATGTTTTATACCGTCTGTTCCGTACGCAGGGGCCTTGTAAATGTAGCCAATTATAGAATACATTGGGGTCTATTTATAACCAATTCGCAATCTTTCTGAAAGTTCATTCTGCGCGCACATTCTTAGAGGGTTATTCACAAATCTAGCCGAAGGATCAGCCATAGCTGCGGAGTTGTTCGTTTCAGTAGAACCCAACGGCTGTTGTCCCGGCTATTCACTATAGCCCGTACAGCTCCCAAAGCTGGCCGAGCGGCTCAGCCGAGCCGAAGGCATATGCTTCGGCTCGACTGAGCCGAAGTGAAACCCAGAGCGAAGTGAACGGACGGCCGTTGGTCGGCCCAAAGCCTCGCAGCTATCAGCTAGGCGGGGCCAGTCGTGATCTCACAGCTGGATCCACCCAGTTGCAATGACAGATCAGCGTCCCCAGGTTACATATATTTGACATTTCTACAATTGATTCTGTGGATGGACACATCTGTGCCCATGTGTGCATCTCACAGTGCGTGCTCAGGGGTGCGTGCACGCTCACTGCAAAAGGTGACCCTGAACAGGCTATTTAAACTGAGGCCCTGCCCGACTTCTTCTGCTTTACTCCTGTTTCCAGTGATCCTGCATCCTGACTTTGATTACTGTTACGGACCCGTCTGCTATGTCTGCTCATCTGTTCCTGTACCGACCTGGGTGACCTCCGGCTATGATTTCTGCTGGTCCCTCGTACCTCGATGTCCACAAGTTACTGACCCAGCTTGCTCCTTACTCCATCTCTGCCTGCTGACTTGGCACTGTACCACCCAGTGGCGTCACAAGGGGGATGCGGCCCACACATGGGTGTCACCATTGCGGGGGTGACACCAAAATGACTGACACCTCTGTCAGACAACCCTGACAAAAGTGTTCATCCAAAATTTCCAAAAAAGTCTTGGATTTAGGTATACAATAAAAATATAATCCAGTTTCTTCTGGTGCCTAGAAGGGGGCAGTTGAGCTTTCTATTCACCACTATACACCACAAGGATACTCATGAACCTGATCTGATTTTAAAGCCCATCCCTAAGATGCAGGCTGTGGTGAAGAGCCTGTGAAAGAGTTAACACAGCAGAAAGAACTCTGTCATTGGAGGAGAGGCTGATCACATGACTTTGAAAAGGACTCATGCTGGGGCTCTGGATCTTCTCACCACTATACCCCACAAGGATACTTCACAACACAGCCTACGGCCCATTCATAAAGTGCATGCTGTGCTGTGTAGGCTGCGTTACATCACAGCATTAGCTCTGTTTAACAATTAAACTGGAGAGGCTGAGATGCAGAAAATCCTGCACACTCCATGCAGCAATAGACCCTATCAAGCGGGTGCTGTGGTGAATTGACAATTGGCTCAGTCACAGCAGACATCGGAGATCATATCTCATCACCAGCACACAGTACTGAGAGGTAAAGGTCGGACATTTATTCGTCACCCATAGAAAGCGCCATGTCGAGGTCGCTGGGGTGGTGGTGACACTACTGACAAATTGATGTCCTACCTTTTGCTTTCAGTGTGGCGTATTGGTGATGATGTTTGATGTGGAAGAGGCTGGTCACATGATGGGGCTCACCTCCTGGCTCTTTAGTGCATCTTAATATAATGCGTAGCGGGCTTCGTCTTCCTCATTCTAATTTCCACGTCATCGTCACGGTCCTTCAGGGCCGGTGCACACCTAGGCGACACCCCACTGCACGATTCCGTGCGGATTGCCGCGTGGTCAGGAGTCGCCCAGGTGTGCACCGATTGCGCTGTGGGTGCCATTATTTTCCAATGGCACACCAGTTGCGCCGGGTGGATCGCGCGGTTTTTCGCCGTGATTCCGAGTCTAAAACAGTCGCACGTCGGGTATCGCAGAAAAAAGGTACTTGCGCAGCCCGCCGGGCGCGACTGGGGTGCAATTGGTAAATAATGGCACCCATAGCGCGATCGGTGCACACCTGGGCGACTCCTGACCACGTGGCTATCCGCGCGTAATCGTGCATGATGCCACGTGGTGGGGTGTCGCCTACGTGTGCACCGGCCCTCAACGGGATGCAGAGCAGCAAATTCCTAGGGATCTCATTGGAAGAGGTATGATCCCCGCCTAGGCACCGCGGGCAGAAGATGGGGGGTAAGGGGAGTATGAACCCTAACTTTTTAATTTATGGGTACATTTAACACCTGCTGATAAGCAACTTGCAAAGGGGGAGGAGCCTGGATAGCGTCCAGCAACATGCAGTCTAAAGTAATTCACTGAAGAACACTCTTTTTTTCCCCCCAACCGCCTACAAGAAGCATCGAGCGGCGCAACGTATCGGCTTTTACTTTCACTCCCATAGAAAAGGCGCCAAGGGATACATACGATGCAACGCTTAGCCGCGCACATTGTCTGACGAGGACTTCATTACCTTCCCGAAGAATAAGAGGCTCTATTCCAACAAATATTCGTCTTTTCCATTTGCGGCGTCTGGGGTCCTCGTACATTCGAACGGACCCCGCTCTCATCTTTCACGACGATGCAAATGTCAGTGCTAAGCGAAGCCGCCGAGCGCCGGGCCTGGAAATATGTAATATACGCCGCAACGTCTTTATTGCCGGGCTATCGGATTAGTTGCGTGGAGTAAAGAAGAGAGCCGGCTCGGGACGTAAATAATACATGGCCATGAAATGTAAGATGCATTCTCTGGACTACGCTTGAGTCAACCAGCCGCTGAAGGAAATGATAATGTCAGTGCCATGGCTTGCAATGCTCTGTGGGAGCGGATGTCCGGTCACTGCTGAGAAGACTTGAAGATGGGACAAAATGGCCGCAGGAAGGCAAAAAAGGGGGCAACTGCTGAACAGATTTTTTTCTATGGTTTATATCAAAACCGGGTGAATGCCATTTGTGCGGCATTTCCGTCACTAGAAGGCAGTGAGTGATTAAACGCGAGTGATGGTGCTAAAATTATTACTCTCACTCTGGCGTTTGCAGCGATATGTAACATGTGTGGCGCAGCTGTTATTTTCACACGTAGGTGCGCCCAGCGGTTGTTTGTGCTTGTGTGCAGGGGTGGAGGGCTTTACATTTTTTTGTGCTTTTATTTATAATTACTATAATTTTTTTAACTTTGTTGGATCACATAGAGAGCAGATAGCACAAAGGAAGTGACAGGTCCTCTTTATGGAGACATCAGGGGTCTATTAGATCCCCCCATGTCACCAATGGACCCCAGATGGACACACAGTTTGCTCTTCTTCAGCTTCTTCTCTGACTACAGCAGCCGGAGAAATGAAAGCCTTAAACTGGAAGTAATTAAATAATTGTCGCTTTCAGTTTCAGTGATTGGAGGGGAGATCAGCCATTGATTATATATATATATCTCACTATAATAAAAAATAACAAAACCAGCTGCAATTTTCAGCCTAAAGGACCTGACGTCAGTGGTCATGAGAACATTCTGTCATGTCTGCAGTGTGCACACTTCTCCATGGGATGGGTCACACATGTGCAGGGGTGTATCTACTGCAAGGCAAACTAGGCATTTGCCTAGGGCGGCACTTTCCAGGGGGGTGCCAAAAAATGCTGCCCCCAAACCAGTTAGGTGAGAGAGAAAAAGAAAATTATATTATAAATTATTCATAAATTACTGCCAGTACTCCTGGACCTGGTGTTTCTTTGACTGGGGGATCAATGTGTCCACCTATGCCGCCTACTTCTACATGTATGCTGCAGCTCCTTCCTCTTCCTGGTCAATGTGCTGTGCAATGTATTGGTGTGTGTGACCTTCGTCCAGATGCACTGGCAGTTCGGACCTCCATGGGAAACCGGCACCCAAATGTCTGACTTCAGGCAATGGAGAAGCTTCCGCAGGATCCCAGAGCTGAGATCCAGATGGTCATCGTGCTCATCGACACCTCCGTGGTGGTGAGTCCGAGGAAGTGCAGCCTATAAACTCCATTCAGGGTTATGACTCTAGAGTGGGGCGAGATACAGAGCACAGCGGCCACGGCAGAATTAGAGGGGCCAGCATATTAAGGCAGAACTAGGAAGCCCATCATGCCAGGAATGGAGAAGGTGGCTATCGCAAAGGTAGAACTAGAGCGTCCCGCTACGTTGATAGCGCAACCTGTCAGAATCTAGATACACCGTGCGCGCTGTATCCCGCGACTGACAGGTTATGCAAAATGTCTTAAACAGGAAGGGGTGGGACTAGTTTAGATTAGGGATGGGGGGTGCTCGGGTTTAGTCTTGCCTAGGGCAGCACAAAACCAAGATACACCACTGCACATGTGCTGTGTTTTCACTGAGGAATAGGGATAAGGTTGCCACTTTTTCTTCCATCGCAACCTGAACACTCCTGCCTGAGGCAGACTGATGACATCATCTCAGACTATGGGCGTGTCTAAAAAAGAGGCACTAGATCAGGGGTAGCAAACCTCCGGCCTTCCAGCTGTGGTGGAACTACAAATCCCATGAGGCATTGCAAGATTCTCACAACCACAGACATGACTCTCAAAGAGAGATGCATCATGGGATTTGTAGTTTCACCACAGCTGGAGGGCCGGAAGTTTGCTACCCCTGCGCTAGATACCTATTGTCTTTGGAATCCAGCACTTTGTGAGTGTTTCTGCTCTTTGAGGTATTTATACGCTTCTGATGAGGCTGCTCTCACACAGACAAGGAACTCCCAAGCTGAAAGAGAGAGTCTTGGGTAGATCCATTTAAGAGATGTGGGGGGGGGGGATACCACCACACTGAATAGAGTACAATTTATTGCAAAGGATCAATATGATGAAACAGCTAACACATTTTGGGGGTTATTTCAAAGGATGAATAAATTGAAACCCCCAACGCGTTTAAGGGGGGTCCGCAAGATCCCCCTTCATCAGGGCTTTATAGATTGTTCTATCGCTTAGCTCCTTCCAGGAGTGATTGCATGCATTTCATTGAAGTGTCTTCAGATGAAACAATATTGGCTTATGTGTAGACACTTCAGTTGAGTGTGTTAGTGGGGAGCTATCGCTGTTTAAATATATAAATACCACTATATATATATATATATAGTTATATTGTATATTTAATATTTAGTCCAAACACTAAAGAAACTAAATAATAAAACAATCTATGAAACCCTGAGGAAGGGGGTTTGTGGACCCCTGAAACGTGTTGGCGGTTTCATCATATTGATCCTTAGAAATAAATGATTACACTAGACTCAATTACTAGACGCCCCTGTTTGTTCTTGATGGAATCATCTCACCCCGGCACTGCACTGGAGCTCAACGATGGCTATATAACGATAAGAAGTGGAGCTCTTTATTATGATATGGCTGTCGCTGTATATAGGCGACATTCATTTCTTCATGCAGACTTGTATAGTTAGTGACAGGTCCGCTTAAAACTCAGGCGGCGGTGTGAATTCAGGTGTTGCTGGGGGGGGGGGGGCGGGGGGAGGGGTTAAAGCCG
>NW_017306324.1:1123408-1128189 GCF_000935625.1 Nanorana parkeri
GTGAGTGACGGGTCCGCGTAAAACTCAGGCGGCGGTGTGAATTCAGGTGTTGCTGGGGGGGGGGCGGCGGTGTAGGAGTTAAAGCCGCGGGAACTTGTTGATGGGGAAGGGTACAATATACGCGTCTTCTATATGATCAATAGGAGGACGGGAACACGGATCGATGGGACGACTGATGTATCTTCTGGCTGGATAATGTGATCTCACGCGCACGTCCTTCATTAAGTAAATGTATTTGCATCGAGCCGCACCGCATGTTCCTGTCACTCAGCTCTCTGTACGTGGGGTGGGGATGTGCTTCAAGCGTCGCATTACATTCGCCATCTGGGCAGTCCAGATTGACAGCATTCATTGGGTTCTAGAGCACGTTCCGCTCAGCGGGAAGGCCCTGTCACCGCAGAGAGAGAGAGAGAGGGGAGCGCTATCTGGCTCTGTAGGTAGAAAGTGGATCTGTCCTTTAAGGGAGAACCAAATGGTAATCTGCGCATGGACCGCGGTGAAGGAGACGGGCGACGGGGCGAAAGCAGTGGAAAGCCCAGTATCCATCACACACTGCCATGGAAGCAGTAGTACTGAGCTTTAGTAGAAAGCCGGCATCCATTGTGCACTGTCACAGATGCAGTAGAGCTGGGCTTTATTAGAAAGCCCAGTATCTATTGCAAATTGTCACGGATGCAACAGTGCTGAGCTGTATTAGAAAGCCCAGCATCCATTGCACATGTCATGAATGCAGCAGTGCTGAGCTTTATTAGAAAGCCGAGCATTCATTGCCCACTGTCACAGATACAGTAGAAATGGGCTTTAGTAGAAAGCCTGGTATCCATTGTACACTGTCATGGACGCAGTAGCGCTGAGCTTTATTAGAAAGCCCAGCATCCATTGCACATTGCCACAGAATCGCCCTGTATTCATGGTTTCGCTAAACTAAGATATTCCACATGTAATTAATGATATAAAACATCAGTTTAGAAGTGACCCCCTCATCGGCCCTATATTGGGGATCTGAAAGCCAGGAACGGGCATCCTGGTCATGTGATCGCTGTGATTGGCGGCATTTACCATATAAGGTAAATGTGATGCCAGGACCACTTTAATATACCAGAGACCAGGTTTAGTCCTCCGCCTTTGATTTAGGGCTTCATAGGGAAATGTCTATATAAGGGGAAACGTTTCGGAAGCCCCTTTCAAGCTGACAACTCCCCGTCCAAATCAAATCACAGCAGTCAGGCCGAGTCACAGCGAGCGCCGGATGATTCACCAGCAACATCTGCCAGACCTCTCCGCAAATAAACACAAAATGAAATGACAACTTCCTCCCATCAGACAACTTCTGCCTATGTAGCAGAATTCAGCACAGGGATCCCCTCTTCAGGGTTGTCACCCAACAATTATACTACGCCACTGCATACGTCACTGCTGCTAATCACCCGACATTATTCCAAGTCATTAGGATCTGCTCTAATTAACATGTTGTTCTACAGCCCCAGGGGGTAGTTGGCGCGCCCCAAGCGGGTCAGACTGGCGGGATCCTCTAATGGCGTAAATGTCAATACGTGAGTTTTATTTCTTAAAGGGAAATCATTTTATTCATTAAAGTGACAGCAATCGCCAGAGGTGTCCCGAGGCTGGGTGACACCCGGAGCAGAGACCAGGTGACACCCCGCCATGATGTCATCGCGCCTGCACGATCGTCTTATTGATGCCTGCTAGCGACCATCTTTGTGATGGACGCCGGCAGAGAGAAGAGGGGACGTTCAGCCGGCGGGTCCCCTCCTCTCTCCTGACTGAGTGCCCGACTTTTCATAGGGGGTGACACTAAAGTGACTGTCAGTAATTTTGGTGTCACCCGGGTCCAGGCCACATCCCCCTTGTGTCGCCACTGGCAATTGCTGAACTCTGGCCTTCCCTTCAGTCTTGCACAGTTGTACCGGCTCCTACTGGAGTGTAATGGCTTCCTCTGACTTCACTGCACACTGCGAGCTTCTCATAATGTGCATTAGAAGCTGCAGCAAGTCAGAGCCTGCCTCATTTTCTGGCTGGAGGATGTGCAGCATCATCTAGCGCTTTCCTGCCCAGCCTGATTGTCCCTGGCCCCTCCCCCTTTCATTCATTGGCTCTCAGTTCTTTCAATCATGGAGGCTCAGCTTCACATGTGGGTGTTATATAGGGCAGTCTGCATGCCAATATAGCCTGCATAGGAACGCCCACTCCTCCAGACTGACATCCACCCATCAGGGTATTTTGATATTTGCATAACTCCTCCCAAGAGCCAGCCCACTGCTCGCATCAGGGCTGAGGACCCTTGAGAGGAGTACTGAGGCACCATGCTCTGATGTTTTCAGGAAGCTATGAACACCACCCTGCTGACCCCTCCCACCAGCCATGACCTGCCTGTATTGCATGGAGAAGCATGGGGACCCAGTGATGACTAGGGTTGCCACCTTTTCTTCAAGCGAAACCCGAACACTCTAGCGACGCGCAAATATTTTTCGGGGAGAATGAGTCATGGCTTATTCATAAGTAAATAGCGCCACTCATTCATATGTAAATATCACAGTTGAGACTATTTTCAGTGGGGGGCCAGAAGCCCCTATCTTAATTTTGGTTGCCCCTGTCTGCCTGACATCTTGTGTCCGGGTTTCTGCTGCCATGAAACCTGAACACAGCATTCAAAACCCGAACTGTCCGGGTGAATCCTGGACAGGTGGCAACCCTAGTGATGACATCACTGGGTCCAAAATAAGATTTGTAAAGAACACAGAAAGATTTTGTTTACAAATGTCATTATCTCATGCTGATAAGAGGGGAAAGGAGATTAAACGCCAATTTTAAAAGACCAATACAACCAAAAGTGATGCCTGCATTGAAGGAGGGGTCTGGTGCACTTAACCCTTGGAGTGCGGGACCAGCCCCTCCAGGATCAGGGGAGTAATACAGCTTTATTTGACCCCCCCTAGACAAAACTTACACTTAAAAGGAGAACTATGGGGTCAGGGCTTTTCTACTGACACGCCGCACCCGGAGCGGATCCCGACATCGATGTCGAGATCCGCCCAGCTGCGTGAGTGACAGCTGGCTCTGCCTATCTAGAGGCCGAGCCAGCTGTACCCGCCCCCTCCCCCGTCCGTTCCTCCAGTCAGCGCTGGCAGATCGGAGCGGGGAGAGGGGAATCCAGCCCTTCCCCTGTCACGGCAGAGAGCCATGACAGGATCGAGAGGTGAGCGAACGCCGGTATGTGTTCGCTCACTTCCCGATCTATTGAGCCGACCTGTGACAGTCTCATTGTCACAGGTCGGCTAGAACTATGAGGTGAGTGAAAATCACCTCATAGTTCTCCTTTAACCCTTGCAGTGGGGCAATTCCCGCACTGCAAGGGTTAACTGCTCATTTCGTCCCGGGGCAGGTTTTTGGTTTTCCCGCAGCTCTTCTCTAAATCTCTTAGTAGCAAGATATTAAAATTGGCCCTTAAGGGCCGGTGCACACCTAGGCGACACCTCACCGGATTGCCGCGCGGTCAGGAGTCGCCTAGGTTTGCACAGACCGCGCTGTGGGTGCCATTATTTTCTAATGGCACCCCAGTCACGCCGTGCGCGTGTCGAAAAAAAAAGGTACATGTACCTTTTTTCTGCGATTGCCGCGCGTATGTCACCCCATTCAATGGGGACGCGTGGCAATCGCGGCCTGCATTGGGCAGGACCGCACGATCCCGGATCGCGTAGGTTTGCACCGGGCCTCAAGTTCAACCCCGGACCAAGATTTTACTGTTAATTTTGAGCACATGTATGTAGCAGAGGAGAGAACAGTTAGAACATGCATCTGGCTTCTGCAGTGTAGTGGTAGCCCCACCGCAAGGGTACGTTTTTTTTTAATCTGACAGTCCCATCTCTTTTTTTTGGATAGGAAGGGTGTTATCCCTTCTCTACACCTTTAGCTGTGTGTGTAACCTGATTCCTCCTGCTCTTTTACAGCTGATTGCTTCCTGGGCAGCTGTGTTCTGGTGCCCCCTTCTGGCTGCACATAGTAAATATGACTTTTTTTTTTCTGATTCTTGCTGCTATTATTTATACAGAACATAATAAAATACATTTTGTTTTACAGTTAAATGGTTATGGTAAAAACAAGCTGCAACAAAGGAGCTTATCCAATTCTCTTCTCTCTACTCGGCGCGGGCCAACAAACCGAAAAGCGCAACGTTCAAAGTTCCCGGCGCGTTCGTCGTTCAAGGTAAAGGGGTGACCTTAGCTGCCTGCCCAGTCATCGCTTTTCTGCAGATAATTTATCGCCCCCCGTGACCTGCGTTTCTGCATGCTAAGATAATGCGGGAGGTCTCGCAGATAATATTCGCTCAGCCATCAAACAGGCTGCCAGGAATAGCGAGAGAGGGGCCAGTATCAGAGGCAGCAGCTTTGTGTTGTGCTGTTTCCAGGAACAAGATTTTTTTTTTCTTTTTAAAGACGCAATGTCTTCCAGGATTTTTTCTCCTCTCCCCTCCTCTAATTTCACTCAAGGGCACCTGAAGGGCAATTTCTCAAGCTGTCCTTTTCGCTGTCTCCGCACATCGCCTGCCGTCATTAGGATGCACTGCGGCACAGGCCTTTTACCTCTCTGGCTCCCGGTTCTAACGAAGGCAAGGATGTGAAGCGACTAGGAATTAATCCGGGGGGTGGTGAGATGCAAAAGAGAAAGATGGTTCTGGACTGCAGGCAATCACTGAAAGAAAATGGCATTCACTCCATTATGCATTAACAGTATTTGTTTTTTTAAGAGCACCGACCGCGCGC
>NW_017306324.1:1128890-1154609 GCF_000935625.1 Nanorana parkeri
CACTGTTAATGCATAATGGAGTAAATGCTATTTTCCTTCAGTGATTCCTGGGGTTCCTCAAGAACTGTCTATGGGTTATCTGAGCTGTGACTGATTGACCTCCCATCTGATGGTTCCTACATAGTTCTAGGGCCACTTGGCAGAGTCAGTGGCCTGGTGCCAATGATCTACCTGTAAGAGTAGCATTCTAACCAGCATGGTATAGTTTGGTATTCTTCCCACCAACCACTAATGTATGGGCTATTTTCCCTACTACTGGTACCCAGAGGACAGAGTCTCTTTAAATAAGCGGTACTCAGAAGACAGAGTCTCTTTAATAATGGTGATACTCAGAAGGCAGAGTCTCTTCAAGAAAAGCTTTACTCAAAAGACACTCTTTTAAAGAAAAGAGGTAATCGGAGGACAGAGTCTTTTTTAATAAAGTTGACACTCAAAAGACAGGGTCTCTTTAGGAAAAATGGTACTTAGAAGATAATATTGTTTAAAGAAAAGACTTACTCAGAGGACAGTATGTCTTTAAGGAAAGCAGTACTCAGATGGCAGAGTCTCTTTAAATAAGTGGTACTCAGAGGACAGAGTCTCTTTAAGGAAAGCAGTACTCAGAGGACAGAGTCTCTTTAAGGAAAGCAGTACTCAGAGGACAGAGTCTCTTTAAGGAAAGCAGTACTCAGAGGACAAAGTCTCTTTAAGGAAAGCAGAACTCAGATGGCAGAGTCTCTTTAAGGAAAGCAGTACTCAGATGGCAGAGTCTCTTTAAGGAAAGCAGTACTCAAAAGGACAGAGTCTCTTTAAGAAAAGCAGTACTCAGATGGCAGAGTCTCTTTAAATAAGTGGTACTCATAGGACAGAGTCTCTTTAAGGAAAGCGGTACTCAAAGGACAGAGTCTCTTTATGAAAAGCAGTACCTAAATGGCAGAGTCTCTTTAAATAAGCGGTACCCAGAGGACAGAGTCTCTTTAATAATGGTGATACTCAGAAGGTCAGAGTCTCTTCAAGAAAAGCTTTACTCAAAGACACTCTATTAAAGAAAAGAGGTAATCGGAGGACAGAGTCTTTTTTAATAAAGTTGACACTCAAAAGACAGGGTCTCTTTAGGAAAAATGGTACTTAGAAGATAATATTGTTTAAAGAAAAGACTTACTCAGAGGACAGTATGTCTTTAAGGAAAGCAGTACTCAGATGGCAGAGTCTCTTTAAGAAAAGCGGTACTCAAAGGACAAAGTCTCTTTATGAAAAGCAGTACCCAAATGGCAGAGTCTCTTTAAATAAGTGGTACTCAGAGGACAGAGTCTATTTAAGAAAAGCGGTACCCAGATGGCAAAGTCTCTTTAATAAATGTGATACTCGTAGGGATGCACAGATACTTTCGAGTACCAGTGCAGATACTTGGCATTTTCACGAGACCTCCCAGGGTTCAGAGGTTACAGCTGGGACCTGGCTCTGGCGCTCCACCACTGTCCTGAAATCATTAGTCTGTATTGTTTTAGAAAAACTGTCACATGACAATAAACAAAAATGTATCAGTACTCGTACTTGTAAGTACTCGGCAAGTACCAGTACTCGTACTCGCAAAACTGGCATCTGTGCATCCATTTATTTATATTTATAAAAACAAAATCGTGCATTAAAACAGAGATATACAAATCCCTGGAGCTCCGTGTGCTCCTTACACATGACAGCTGCCTCCTAATTTTTGAATTTTTCTCTAGTGTAGTCTTGGAGCTCAAAAGTATCTGTACTCGTACTTGTACCGAGTACTGTACTTGGTATCTGTGCAACCCTACAAAAGGGACTCTGCCTTCTAAGGAAAGGGGTACGCAAAGGACAGAGTCTCTTTATGAAAATTGGTTCTTTGAGTACAGCGTTTCTTAAATTGACGCTATCTTCTGAGGGCAGAGTCTCTTTAAGAAAAGCAGCACTCACATTCAATGCTATTCAGAGTGCCAGTGACATATGGATTTAGTGCTCAGGCAGTAGATAAGTGGAAATCAGAACCACACAGCAGGTTTAAGTGCAAAATGTCATGCATGGCTGCTGTCCTGGTACCCAATGACTCCTAGCCACAGGAAGGGTTAATGATACAGTTTTTATTTCCTAACTAAACTTGTCTATAAAAAAAAAAAAAGCACTTGAAGGATAAAACCCATCTATCCCCATCCAGAGGCGGCCTGTCAGCGCACAGATCAGTTTACGTCAAGCTGCAGCCCATGATGTGTGAACTGCCCTCAGGCAGAGTTCTAAATCCATTCAAATGTCCCAGCGCTTGCTGCAGATATTCCTAAGAGACTGACACTTCGCTGTCACAGCCTGGGAGACCAGGGCGATACGGGGCACCGGACTCGGAGCCTTCACCAACAACTTCAATTTTATTTTATAGGTGTAAATGTTTAAAATGAATATTTTCTAAATTAAGAAGTGAGCCCGCTATAGAGAAGGGGATATACAGGAGCTATGAAAGTGCACCTAGCAATGTGTGTGTTATAAAAAGGGGACATTACACTCCTAAAAAGCTATGAATAGGTGCCAAAAATAGGAGCTTGTGTGACGGCAGTCACCTTTCATTAGGCCAGGTTTACACCATTTTCCGGACCTGATCTGGAACGCAGTGCATTGCGTTTTTGCTGTGTTTTTAATGCGTTTCTACTGCGATTTTGGAAATGTATTTATTTATTTACCGTCTTGAATTGTATTGTGATTGTAATGTCTTCCTTATATTGTAAAGCGCTGCGCAAACTGTTGGCACTATATAAATCCTGTATAATAATAATAATAATAATAATAATAATAATTTATTGCTTAAAATTGTCTTACAGGGTGCGTTCCAGTGCGTTTTTGATGCGTTTTTATGCGTTCCAGTGCATTCCAGACCAAACAAAATAGGACAAGCAGTATATTTCTGGTCTGGAACGGACTGCGCTGGTGTGAGCAGAGGTCAGAAATAGCATAGGGATACATTAGGATGCATTTTGGGTCCGGAAACAATCTGGTCTGGTCTGGAGATGATCCGGACATGGTGTTAACCATGGGAATATGTAACTGACATTCATCGTTATGATATGTGGGTGGCTGTTCCTAGGCCATGGCTAATATTTTCAATGCAAAAATCTGGCCACAGCAAAGACCCCCCCATTCTTCTCACGAACACTTCCTGCTGATCTCACACAGAATTAATATTCACGTCCCACCATTAAATACTGTTACAACTGTTTCATGTTTAAACACGCGTTTACTCCGCCGCTTGCTCCTGTCCCCAGGCAGCGTCTTCGCCATGCCGGGAAAATGTTTGGATACAGGGAAAGAAAAGATTACTTCGCTCAAATGGAAATGCGACACACAGAGATATTTTCCTCGTTCCTCTCAGATCACCTTCTGTGTAATGTTATGGAAATGCTGCTCGGCATTATTCACACACTAGACTCTCGGCAGGATAAGCGATTTAAATACGTGAATACGAGTATCCGTGAATGAGGGCTTTTGTTGGCACTCGCCGTAGCTAGCAATATCTCCCAGCAGTCGGTGCCTGGCACGGGACTTTTGATCTTGCTGACATTGGGAATCCTGACGACTGTCTGCCACTGGCTTTTGGATGGAGCGCGGGGCGCCTCTGACGCCCGGGCCAGCCGAGCGTCCAACTTCACCTTTTCAGGCTCGGCTGTGGCTGGCACACTGCCTAGCACCTTTCTGTGCCAGCGGGCAAGCTTTAGAGGCGGTCTTGTGGGGAGACGGGACCCAGGTTTGCAATGCCACCTGTTGACGTTGGGACGCCAGCGCGTTGCCTACTTAGGATTGGCTGGAGTTTTTGTCTCTGCGTTCTCATTTTTGGGTCGGATGCCAAGATAAAATGGCGGCTGGCTCTCTGTTCAACATCAAGAGGTGCATTGCGTCCCTCGGCGAAAGAATACAAAGAATAAAATGTTTACAAAATTGAAAAAGAGGTATTGTAAAAGATAGATGCTTACAATACAAACTAAATGTCATTCAGGTTTACTGATTTGTATTGGGATTGTAGTCCATCCCGGGAGTGAGCTTGGAGCGGTGACTACTTTACAACACACACATGGACCATGGGGAACAAAAGTAGCCACCCTCCAGAAGGAAGGACAGTGTCAGCACCAATTCAGAGATGATTGGAGGATCTACAGCCGAGTGATACACCAATAAGATACATTTATAATAATAGTTAAGGGACTTGAATGTATTTTTTAAAGATTTAATTTCTGAGCTTATTGTCACTTTAAGATTAAAAAAAAGCTATAAAAACAACAAAAAAAGTAATAAAATTGACCTAAAACTCTTACAGGACCCCTTTACTGGAGAACCCCAAGTGTACCTGTCATCTATGTATGTATGTGTAAAGGGGCAATGTGCAATGCTGCATTTTACAAAGTACATAGAAGCATTTACCACCCCGGTCATCAAATGATGGCGGGTGATAGACGGAAGCGTTCTCACCAACTTGATTGATGGCTTTAGAGCTGAACCTGATGGTTTTATGTATAAATGACACATTGAATGGCATTCAGGCTCGCAACTGTACAGTGTGACAGGAGAGATTTCGGCTCCATGTCACCGGCTGAATGGTGTCCAGCCTAAAGGCGCATACGACTGCCACTCTGTCTTTTTGTCACCTACTGTATATAAATAAATATGATTAGCGTAAGTAATAATTGTCACTTAAAAGTTAAACCCAATTCCAGCACTTTATTTATTAATTAATTCATTTATTTTAATTTTGATTTCCCCTCATTTCCTGTCTATGTGACCCCAGGACAAGAAATGATAGAAGCAGTTGTCACTAGGACAGCAATAGGATCCTATAGAATAAAGAACAGAAGCACCGCTCCATATACTGAAGTCCAGTGAGATTTTATTTAAAAATAACAAGGAAAAGCCAAAACGTGTTATGCTGGGCACACACCTTACAACCATCGCAAGACTTTTGTCTTGCGATGGTTGTAAGGTACTTAAAAAAACGTACGATCTGTCTATCTTGCATAGGCAAATCGTACTTGCGATGATCGCAAGCCACGCCCCCTGAGGGGAGGGCTTCCGATGACCGCAATGCCGAACGGGCAGTGTGCGCTTGCGTACACCGGCCCGTCCGGCTTTTATCTCACGAACATGCTACACACCCGCCGAACATTGTACGATGCTCGGCAGGTTTTGAAACATGTTCGTAAGTTTAAAGACTCTACTACTGTAAGGTCGCAAGAATTCCACACACCTTACGATAATCATACGATCGCGGGATTTCCCGCGATTATCGTAAGGTGTGTGGAGACCTTTAGGGGTTGTAAGAAAAATAAATCCTTTTTCAGGGCTGAATGAGCTCAAGACTGGACAATATTCATCAGAAGTAGAGGAAATCCGCTGCTGAAGGGAGTCTTATATGACGCTTTAGTTCAGAAGCAGATATCAAGATTAATCTTATCATTTTTCCTTTTTGATCCGTGTTCATTGAAAATATACTTACTGTAGATGAAAAGTATACTTTTTATTTTATAATTTGTCCTGTTGGCACTAAAATTATGATGCTGGTACATAGCATTGCCAAGTTATTTCCAAATAAAAAAAGAAAATAATTTTGCTTTTTTTTAATGTAACACTATAAATTACCAAAACTCATGAAAATGTTTTTAAATATTAAAGATTAAAAATATAAGTTACATAGTATTTGAGGTTGAATAAAGACATTAGTCCATCAAGTCCAACCTATTAGGATCTCATTCTAGGAGTACCTGTACCCCTGTATATTACCTGTACCCCTGTATATTACGGTCCCCTTAAGAAATCGTCCAAAAGTTTCTTGAACAATTCCACATTATTTGCTGAAATCACCGCCTGTGGCAGTGAGTTCCAGACCCTAACTGATCTTACTGTGAAGAACCCCCTTCGCCCCTTGTGCTGGAATTTTTTTCCCACCAATTTTAGGTGGTGGCCTCTAGTTTTTGTAATGGAGTTAATTTTAAACAGTTTATCGCTAATGTTGCTACCACCATTACTGGCTTAATTCCTTAAGTACCTTAGTATACCTTAAGTATAAGTAAAATAGTAGTTGAGGGGAGAAGAGGAAGAAGGAGTTAATTACTTAGGGCTGATTAGGGTAAACTATAAGGCTGATTTATAACTCTTCCATGTAGCATATAGCTGTCCGCCGGCCATCGTTCGGCACTACCACCACTAGAAGGGGTCGATGAGCTTAGGAAATGCCTGTACGCCTCAGCTCCTTCTAGTGGCGGCATTGTCATGCGAACAGCATTCAGCCAGCTATACGCTGGACAATAGAGTTATAAGTTGTCTCCTAAGGGTTAATAAGGGGTTACAAAGGAACAAAGTTTGGTTGCAAAAAAAGAAAACTTTTTTTCCTTGTCTAGTTGTTTAATTGGCATCATTTGCAGATCAAATCTTCTCCCTGTGATCTGCAGATTAATGAAACAGAGTAAATATAAAAGCAACAATGTTACTTTGTATCTCTATCTCCCTCTGATCAATGTTTATAAACAATGTTACTTTGTATCTCTCTATCTCCCTCTGATCAATGTTTATAAACAATGTTACTTTGTATCTCTCTATATCCTGTCTGTACAATGTTTATAAACAATGTTACTTTGTATCTCTCTATATCCAGTCTGAACAATGTTTATAAACAATGTTACTTTGTATCTCTCTATCTCCCTCTGCTCAATGTTTATAAACAATGTTACTTTGTATCTCTATCTCCCTCTGACCAATGTTCACAAACAATGTTTCTTTGTATCTCTCTATCTCCCCCTCTGTACAATGTTTATAAACAATGGTTCGTTGTATCTCTCTATTTCCCCCTCTGTTCAATCTTTATAAACAATGTTACTTTGTATCTCTCGATTTCCTGTCTGTACAATGTTTATAAACAATGATACTTTTTATATCTCTATCTTCGGTCGCTGCATTTGTTTCCCCTTTCAGGCTTTTATTTTATTTATTTTCACCTGCTGATCCTGCTAGTAACACACTTCCTGTCCTAGGGTGACAACGCTCACTGACCGTACTGTATCTATAAGACCCCGTTCACACTGAGCGGTTTATCGCACGATTACTCTATGTAGCTTGACCAATGCATTGCAATGGAGATGTTGACATCTCACAGCTCACTGTCGCCTGTAGCTCTTCGCTCGTACATGACCCTTTTTTCTGCGGATGTCGAGCGATTCAGCTCCAATAGACTCAATGGTGTCGCGCAAAGTCGCGCATTACCGCCGATATTGTGCGACTTTGTCGCACAATATCGTGCTTCAGGAGGGTCACTTTTGCACAGCAATATGGAAGGAAAGAATGATGTCACATCAAGACTGCAGTTGATTGGTGACAGCCAAATGTAGCAGCGACGAAGTTCCTTCCCCAAAGTCGCGCTACGTAGCGCGACAAAATGTACATTGTCGCGCAATGTAGCTCAATGCAGCTCAGCATGAAATCGCGCGCAAAAACGAGCGATTCTCCACATCGCTCAGTGTGAATGGGGTCTAAAGCTGCAGCACTGTCACTCTAGAACATGTCTACAGAACACCGACCTCATCTCCATAAACTTTAATCAAACAATCTATGTCTCTTGACTTGGTCCTCCGGTGAGTTGCTGCACAATACCTGCCCGCTTTGTCTTCAGTGGGGTAACAGATACGGGATTATAGACAAGACCTCGCTTCTAGCAGATAATGAGTAATTCCTTCTCGGAGACGGGCGGGTGGTGTTCAGACAACCTCAGCTGCATAAGGATGTTTATTACAACAAAAGGAAAACCTCGATAAGATATTGTAATACAATGGCAGAAGACTCGTTGCCTTATCTCGCCGTTTTCCCTGGGACGCCCCTGTGGTATTTCAGAGTAATGGGTTGAGCGGCTGCATTGTGCACTAGCTCCGTGCCGGTTAACAAGCGCATTATAATCGCCCCTCACAATTGCAGCTGGTAAGTGGGGGTAGCGCGAGCACATCACGCATTTTGCTTTTAGCAATGCTCCGAGGATCTGTAATCTTGTGAATTCTCAGACAGTGTGTACCTACAGTTTAACTAAATACTTTACAGATTATGCTGGAATGCACAAGACGTATAATTCGGAGAAACCTGCAGGGCCCACCTCTTTCATTTTTATTACACTTTTAGGCCTCATTCAAACTGCTAAGAGCCGGCCCGTACAGATCCGTGCGGCGTGGACGGCCGTGTCGGGCCACTCCCAGGAGGGACAGGTGGTGCGTGGGATTGTACGCAGCAGCCTGTTCTTCTCTATGGGAGTACGTGGCTGTACGCTCACCCGAGCTGCACATCCGCGTGGGTGCGGGTGTTCTGTACTCGTATGCAGACAGGATGGATCCTGTCTGCATCCGAGCATAGACACCCACACCGGCACGGATGTGCAGTTCGGGTGAGCGTACAGCCGCGTACTCCCATAGAGAAGAACAGGCTGCTGCGTACAATCACACGCACCACCTGTCCTTTTTTTGCCCAAGCACTTAGTCATCACATTTCCGAACAGCTCCAACTCTCTCAGCTCAGCTTTCCTGAACATCCTGTCCAGTACAAGGTCACCAGGAACAGAGCAGTCTCCAGCAGCTGTTCATGTACTAGCTTACAGAAGGGAGGAAGGATTAGGGAGGCAGAGAGAAGAGAAGTAGCTTGCCTTGGTGTGCCTGTGTGTTTGTGGAGACACACACAGCTTACTAGCACACACAAGGGTGACTCCATAGCAGCCTGCAAGGGAAAGGAGCCACCCTACAACAGGATATCAAGGCCAGTGCTCAGGGGACCAGCTGATTCTGCAGAAAGCTAAAACTTTTAAACATCAGCGTCCATTGTAAGTGATTTCATCAGCATTTGAAGTAGCTTAAAAACCTTTTCACTTTAAGAACTTATACTATACCAGTTATAATATTATAGCCCCTTGTCCATACTAACTGTCCAAACCAGTATACCATAGAAAAAGGAAAAGTGCCTTGTCTGAAGTTCTATTGGGGGCTCCCCATATACCAAGGCATTGGTCATGTGATCTAAGCTAAATGGGAAGAAGGCAGGTTAGCTAGTCACTGGTGATTCAGCATCAGTCCCCTAAGCCCATTCAGCTGAGACTATCCAACCAAGGCCTTGGCATGTGATCACATGACTGCCTTCAGAGGGAGCCTGCAATAGCAACTTCTTCATGAAAAGATGAAAACTTACAGAAGTATTATTTATGACTTATTATTTACGCAGATCTTCCACCATCTACTTGTAGGACGGTCAGGATGAGGGTGGGGCGGTCTAATTATAATGGCGGTCCACCGTAACTGTTGTGTTAAGCCATTTGGCTGCAGCGGTTCCGTCGTTCAAAGAATGCATACGGGCAATTAAACACGCCATCGTTTGAGATAAAAGAAAGAAAAATGTAATTTTTATGATTAATCCATGCAATTTTTTTTTTAGATTTGCCAGGCGCTGACCGCGAAAGGAGGGGCCGACTGACACTTCAGAGAGCCGGGGAAAAAAATAGCTGGACATGGACTGTATAATTTTCAGCTCGACAATTAAAACATCTAAATAAGCAGAGCAACTGATGTGGAAGAGTACGGAAGATGACGCCAGGATTCAATTACACGGAGCTGTCACTGCACTCGAGAGCGCTAAGTAGAGACAGAATAATGAGATCCTTATTGGCCAATAATTCAACTTTACACTTCACTCCAGATTGAATGGCGAGTCCATTGATAATAATGATGCCACTTTGAAAAGAAAACAAATTGTTCCTCTGCCTTGAAAAGGGAGAGAACAGCTGCTGAAAACATACAAGGTAAGGTACAACAGGTATTGCCAAGCTGAAGCACCCGGTGTATTTTTTTTGTTTGTTTTTGCTCATTTTAACAAATTAAACTATGGCTTCCCATTAAAAAAATAATAATAATAATGAAACAAAAATGTAAACATTTATATATATATATATATATATATATGAACAATATAGGGACTCTAGGTTAGTTCTTAAGTTGAATTTGTATGTAAGTTGGAAAAAGTAAATTTTTTAGGTGTAACTCCGGACAAATTTTGTTTTGTTTTGTTTTGTTTTGGATAGAATAGGGAGGGGTTATCCCCCTGTAAAGTTTGTTTTGCTTTGTGTGTGCCTCTGTTCAGAAGATTTCACCTCACTTTCTATCCCTGTGACAATTGGATTTTGAAAATGTTGGGTTGTCGTGGAAACAAGGATTGGTGATGAAGCTTCAGTGGAGACACCTTTTTCCCCATGATCACTATTACAGGAGTGAATTCCCCTTCCTAGGAGTAGATTTCCTTACACTTCCTGTTGTCTCAAGGACAGAGAGTGAGATTAAATTTTTCTAATGAGGATACAGACAGCAGTAAAAACCTCACCGTGACCCAGAAGATGAGGGGGACACCCCTCGTCTGCACGTCTAGCAAGAGCCAACTTCCTGTAATGTATGTACAGCACTACGAACCAGGCCCAAAAAGGCGGACACCCCTCGTCTGCACGTCTTAGAAGTGCCAACTTCCTGTAATCTACTAACCAGACTACACCGGCTGCTGTACAGTAATAGCCTCCGTTTGTAAGTAGGAGTCATACGTAAGTCGGATGTATGTAACTCAGGGACTGCCTGTGTGTATATATACAGTATATATACAGTATATATAACACTACAATACCCAAAATTGGTCATAGGCGAAGCTTTAAAAGCTTTTACCGCTCATCAGTTTAGTGTTATCAGTGATTGATGGGCCTAGAATGATTGCTCTCACTGCAACGTTCGCCACCATATGTAAAAAGTGCTGTTTAATTGGCGCAATCGTCATTTTTTTGTGTAGGCACAACTAATGCATTTTGGCACATCTATGTGGGGGACTTTAAAACATTTTTGTGGGTTTTTTTGTTTTGTTTTGTGTGTGTGAAAATTTTATTTATTTTATGACCAATTTAGTATTTTTTAAACTTTTTGTTTTACACTTAACTTTATTGACATCAAATTACAGTGACAGGTCCCCTTTATGGAGACATCAGGGGTCTCTAAGACCCCTAATGTCACCTGAGGACCCCCCAGAGAAGCTGATGAAGCAGAGATCTGCTTCATCAGCTTCTCTCTGGTTTCTGTACCGGAGAGTGACAGAGGAATGCGCAAGTGATGTAGTAAACATCACTTCCTGCATTCAGAGACCGGGTAGGAGAGCGGAGGGAGATCGTGTACTGATCTCCCTCGGTTCTCAGTGCACGGAGCCACATTGCCCATCCCGGATCGGACGCCCGGGATCGCGGGGACGCCGGCGACTTTCAAGCTGGAGGGATTGTAGTCCACATACATGATTTCTCTCATTAAGCCCTCATGAGGGGGGGTGTCTTGGACCCCTAAAACGCGTTGGATATGCAACCTGAAAGTCCCTTGACCCTATTGGACTAAAGTTGTATCTGGACTATTTTTAAATGGTGCTTAGCGCTTTGATTCCCACATGTACTGGGGTCATGTTCTTGACCAATCTGAACTGCCACTACGGCGAAGGTCAAGGAGCTGGCTGTACTGTCTGGACCACAAGCCTATAGCTGAACAGAACTACAAAGTAAAGCAGACCGTTTGGACTTTTTTTTTTTACTGTGTATGAATGGAGCTTAACTTTTTTCATTTCCAAGAGGGGATGGAATACGTATAGGAGTAAACTCCTTTATTAGACAAAGACTGGAATCTTGCGGATTGACACGTCCCCCCCCCCATAGATGGCTCCTTCCCACGCAATCTCTGCAGACTCTCATTACAAGTCACTTTACTTTCTCTCCGTCTTCGTCTTGCAGGTGTCACTCTCGGTGTCGATATCGGTTTAGATGTTTGACACATCCGGGGCCGATTAAAATGCATGTGTTCCTCACCACCCAGGCTTCGGTGAGCCAAGTGCACGAGCGCGACCGACCCTCGCTGTGGTGGCTCAGCTCCGTGCTTCACGTCAACCCGTGTGTGTTCCAGGAGCTGGCTCAGCACGGGCTCCTGACAATCGTTTCACTTTGCGGGTTGTCCAATTAGAGCCGGCTCCCATTAATAATTGCTCCTCTTAGGTGAGGGCGAGGAAAGGAAAAGACGGCTGTGCAAGCTGGAAGGGAAATCAGCACCTTTTAATATTAAAGCATCGCATTCTAAAGCAAACAAAGGCATGAAAAAGACAAATGGTGCTGATCACGAAGCCTTAAAGGGAAAGATTTTCGATAAATATAATAAATGCGCACTTCATAAAAAAAGAAATGTGTGTTTATTACTTTTTACTGGTATTGGAGCCGGGGGGTCAGTCTAAGAGCAAGCAAGCTCTGAGGATCAGGTGAGTACGACTTTTTTTTTAGCACCTAGACATAAAACAAGCACTTAACCCTGGGGTAGCCCCACTGCAAGGGTTAAGAAAGCATTTTTCCGGAGTTATGCTTTAACCCCTATGTAACCAGTGACGTCCATAGTACGTCACTGGCACTGGGCCCGTTTAAACAGACTCCCGGCGGCTAAAGACGCCGGGACTTTGTTTGCAATTGTAAAGCCGACTTTCGGCTTTACAATAGAAGCCATCAGGCGGCTCAGCTGTCGCCCCATCGCTTCTCTGGGCCGGTAAACGCGCCGCCAATCCCCAAGCCCCCCTATGTGATAGCAATTAAAGTAATGTAAAACAAAACAGTTTTTAAAATGAATATTAAATTAAATAAATGTAAAAATAATTTAAAAAAATGTTTTAAAAGTCCCCCTCCCCAGTGAGCACGCGCGTCTTCGCGTAAACACGTGTCGGGTGCGCCTACGTATGAAAACGACGTTTGCGCTACACATGTTGGGTATTAGCAATAATTCTGGGGCCAATATTTACGCGTAACTCTACACTGATGTCCTGTGGGGGCTTTTAAAACTTAATCTATGGACTTTTTGGGGTACTGAATTTTGTCGCAGTGTCACGGACTATACAATTTGTAACCTGGGCATGTTGGGTGTCTATTTACTCGTTGTAACCTCATCATTTATATTTTATAAAATAAATGGGTATTTTATTGTGTTTTGGAGCATTTTTCACTACATTTTGGCGTTTGATAATACGTTGCGCTAATATCGTGCAACAAAAATATTTTAAACTGCCAACATTTTATTCTACAAGGGTTTGGCTTTCAGAAAATATATAATGTGTGGGGGGTTGAAGTAATTTTCAGGCCTAAAATGTGGATTATATCATGGGTACAAAAAACAGGTCTCGGTCACTAAGGGGTTAAACTTTTCTGGTTTCTCTGCCTCTGCTGCCCTGTTATGAGTTATACGTGTTATCAGTCCTCACTGTGAGCTACAGAACACCACCCGTGTACGTTATGGAGGTAAGGTGAGGGGCAGCTGTTTTAGAGTCCTAACACACCTTGTCCTGAGGGTGACAATGCTGCTCCAGGATAGTATTTGATTGTTGTCACCCTAGGACAGAAAGTGGATTCCTGGCAGGTTCACCAAGCAAAAATAAAGGGGGAAAAAACCTAAAGAAAACAATAAAATGAATGCGGCGACATCAACAGGACTGGTAAGCTGCAATATATGTCATTTTGTTCTTGGGTGTAGATACCCTTTAAGGCAGGGGTGTCAAACTCAATTTAATCGTGGGCCGCATAAACATTATGGTTGCCCTCAAAGGGCCTGTAAGACTATATAAATGTATCTAATCTGTATCATAATTGCCTCTGCATTCGATTATCACTGGTTTTAGTAATAACTTAAAGGAGAACTACGACATGAGTGCTTTTCACTCACCTCATAATTCTAGCCGACCTGTAACAATGAGACTGTCACAGGTCGGCTCAGTAGATCGGGAGCTGAGCGAAAACATAACGGCGTTCGCTCACCTCTCGATCCTGTCACGCCTCTCTGCCGTGACAGGGGAGGGGCTGGATTCCCCCCTCCCCGCTCCGATCCGCCAGCACTGACTGAAGGAACGGACGGGGGAGGGGCCGGGTACAGCTGGCTCTGCCTCTAGATAGGCAGAGTCAGCTGTCAGTCACGCAGCTGGGCGAATCCCGGCACAATTGTCGGGATCCGCTTCAGCTGCGGCGTCTCAGTATACCGCGAGCTGTAGCTCGCGGTATACTGAGCCTAGGATGACGGGAGGATGGTAGTTTGTGTCCTCCCGTTACCCTAAGGAGAACTATGGGGAAAAGACTTAACCCCATAGTTCTCCTTTAATACCTAGATCTGAGAATAGAAGTCTAGGAAGTGGCCTGGTGGGCTGGATTCGGCCCCTGGGCCTTGAGTTTGACACATGTGCTTTAAGGAATTGCTTCTTTTAGGTAACATAGCCGCCTACCCCCTTTACAGTACTGACTATAATGTGATTGGACTCTCCATACATTGCTCTGTGGGTTACGCCTGGCACTGCTCCTTATCTGCAAGTGAACGAAATGACAGACAAGAGACTGAAATCTTTCAGCGAGCCCACAAATCTTAAACTGCCTAATGAATAATTTTACAACCCGGGCTCTGCGGGGAAGGAACACAGTGCGCACACAAAGTAGGTCATCTTTAATTCCTGAAAGATCAAAAAGATATTTCTGAAGACTGAATACACTAAACAGGAACACAAAGTCCCTGCGTTCCACCTCTTCATGGAGGAATACAAGAGAATGCCGCACTTCAGCGTACAAGAATGGATTGTCTTCGATGTTTTGTAGCGAAAAGAAAGAAAAAATCTGTCGCCCTTCTGATTTGTGATACATTGTGTATCAGAGGTTCCAGCCATCCAGACTGTAGGCCCTGTTCACACTTCGCATCAGACCATTCAATCAATGGGCTTCTGCATGCGCAACAAATGCAACAAAGTAGCTCATGCAGTATTTTCAACAGCGAGTGTGCCAGGTTTAACCTGCACGTTTGTGCATGGGAAAAAAACATGCATTTTACCAACCACATTTGGGTGCCATTAACAAATAATGGCACCACAAGCGTGTCACACATTTTTTATGCATTGCGGGAATGTGCGTAAATTTTTTTATAGACAGTGTATATATCAACACACACACACACTATATCTCTGTAGTACATGCACATTTACCATTAAATACCATTTTATGCTATTAAAAACACTGCAAGTACAGAATAACACTTAACACTTGCTGACCTGCCAGAAATCCATTGAGCTCCTAACTCTTCTTACTACACACTGCTACTTACCACATTGAAATTCCAAGTAGTGTTGTCAGTCCTACTTACTGGACCATAAGACCCCACCTATCTTCGCCCTTCAATGTCAAAACTTCCAATGGATACATTGACTTCTTTTTCAGAGAAAAAATGTTGCTCCCTTGACTCTCAAGAGCTTGCCCACACACTGTATGTAGAGAATGGTCCTTGGGAGGTGTAGTTCTGGGCTCATATCTACATCAGAAGGAAGTGAGCTCCCAGCAGCTGCCCCTTCAAGAATTTTGCAAGCCTGGTGATGCCGTCAAAGGGGAAAATAAAAGCTGTTTCTTACTACAGGAAAAAATAAAGGAAACTGCATTCTGGGACATGCTATAAAAGGAGATAAATTAGGGTGATGTCTGGACTATTAGTATTATACTCACTTCTCCAGTGGCCGAGTCTGCTACCCCTGCACCTTCACACTTTTCTAGCTCTACAGCCTGTTTCTATGGCCATCATCAAATAAGATTGTCCCCCACTGCATGCTGTGGCTCCATCCTCTGACCCCCATGTCACTGCTATATCTGGTACTGACCTAGGAGGAGGAGGAGGAACCAGATCCGCCATACCTGGAAGTGTTATTTGCCGAAGAGGCTGACAGAGGCTGCAGCGCTGAAACCAAGGGAAGGTATCAGGAAAGTCGCGTCATCGAACGTTGTTGGTAGCAAGGATGCAGGCGAGCATGCCACACAGTGCCATTGATAGCTAGTACACTGATGGCCGGGCTGCACAGCATCATGGATTCTTAGGACACAGGTAGCCATGCCCCACAACATCATTGGCTGCTAGGAAGCAGGCAGCTGGGCTGCAAAGCATCTGTGATAGCTAGGACACTTGTGGCCAGGCTGCACAATGTTATTGGTTGCTGGGACGCTTGTGGTTGGTCTGCACTGTGTGACTTATGGCTAGGGCGCAGGCAGCCGTGCTGCATAGCATTGTTGATTGCTAGGATGCCAACAGCCAGGCCGCACAGCATCATCGACATCTAACATGCTGGTGGATGGCAAGCAGAGCACCATTGCTTACTAGGACGGAGACAGCCGGGCTGCACAGCATCATTTATAGCAAGGAAGCTGGCAGGTGGGTCACACAGCATCATTAGTTCCAGGATGCAGACAGCCAGGCCCCACACCATCTTTAATAGCTATGGTGCTGGCAGCCAGGCTACACAGTGTCATTGGTTACTAGGATGCAGACAGCCAGGCTGCACGGCATCTTTGAAAGCCAGGAGGCTGGCAGCCGGACCACACAGTGTCATTGGCTGCTGAGACACAGGTGACTGTGCCAAACACAGCAACATTGATTGGTATGGTGCAGGTGGCTACGGCCCTGTTGGCCTCATGGGCAGCACGACCCTGGGAATGATACAGGGGCTGCCGGAGAGGTCAGTATACCTGACTCTACTACTACTGCAGAGACTTTTTAGCTGGGTTTCTTTTTCCTGATAGGGTCACTTTAAATATCTCTGCACAATCATAATAATTGAATACTTATTATTTAAATTCTTGCATGAGCTACATCTCTTCAGGAGGGGGTGCTGCAAAAATAGATCAGACCGCATGTTTCATGCATAGTTCATCATTTAAACATTCATGCTACACTGAGAAGTGCAGATTCAGTATGACAATATCACCCCCTCGTACTGTACAATAGGACGTTGGCTTTGCATCCTCGAATTACGAGCGCTGCATCTCCAACGCATGGATCACAAGTTCACAACCTTTGCATTTTTAAACATCTCCTGTTGAGTAACAAGGTAAAGCGCCGTAGCCGCGGCACGTATTCCCAGCACCCTGCAACCCGGGTTACAAACGATAACATTTAAAACCTGGGAATTATCTGTGTCTTCACTTTCTGTTCCCAACGCATCTTCCGTGCTGTTTTTTTTTTCCCCGAGACACGGTAAGGAGACATGTGTCAAGTCCTTATTATCAGCAGCCGCAAAGGGAATCTGTAACCATGGGAGCCTAGTTAGAGATTCTTCCATTGAAAGAGTCAGAACTCCCTATATCCCCGATGAGATTTTAGTTTACATATATTTCAAGCACAGCCAGGATTTTTTCCCATCATCTCTTCGAAAGGAGGAAAAAAATGAAAATAAAACCTAGCTTGTACAATCCTGCCAATGCAACAGCGTCCTATTGTACAAGTACATCTGTAGCTACTTCAGTGGTGTCTTGCCTTTGGAACTAGGCTTACCACCTGTTTAGGATTGACCCAGACAGTCCGGGTTTTGAATGCTGTGTCCGGGTTTCATGGCAGTAGAAGCCCAAACACAAGATGTCAGGAAGATAGGTGCAGCCAAAATTAAGATAGGGGCTACTGGCCCCCCACTGTAAATAGTCTTGACTCTGATATTTACATATGAATAAGTCGTTACTCATTTGCCCCCAAAAAATGTCTGCGCGTCGCTAGAGTGTTCAGGTTTCGCTTGAAAAAAATGTGGCAACCCTATTTGGAACCCCTTTAGCATCATTAAAGTCAATGTAAAGTCATTAGGGATTAGCAAAACTCTCAGGCCTGTAACTCCACTGGGGACATTCACCTTCTCTTTTTATCCTGGCCACCATTGTCTATCGTACAGAAATGTTAAAGCTGAACTCCGGCCTTCCCTTCAGTCTTGCACAGTTGTACCGCCTCCTCCCCTGGACTGAATTTGCTTACTCTGATTTTGCTGCACACTGTCAGCTTCTTACAATGTTCATCAGAAGCCGCAGCAAGTCAGATAGAGCCTCCCTCATTTCCTGGCCATCGTCAACTAGCTCTTTCCTCCCCAGCCTGACTGTCCTTGGCCTGCCCCTTTATTCATTGGAGTTCAGCTCTACAACATGGAGGCTCGGCCTCACATGTGGGTGTTACAGGCAAATACAGCCTGTCTAGGAACGCCCCCTCCTCCAGAATTACATCTACCAATCAAGGCATTTTGATATTTGAATGACTCCCCCCTCAAGAGCCAGCCCACTGCTTGCAACATGGCTAAGGGCTCTTTACACCGGGGTGGTTCGGCCGTGCGGATTTGGCCGACATAAACGATCCCATACATTGCTATAGGGACCGTTCATGCGACCAAGCGGTTCTGTGCGATCCGAACCGCCCCCCTGCACTATTTTTGCTGCGCTGATCAGTGCGGTTTCCATACAGGTTTCAATGGAACCACGCTGATCAGCGTGGTTTTGGGCATTTTTTATTGTGTTTCAGTGCTGAAACGCAATTTAAAACTCCCAAAAACCTTGCTTGCGAGAAAAGCGCGGTAACCTCGCTGATCCGCAACTGATCCACTGATCCGCAATCGCATTCTCACCATTCTGGTGTGAATGGGCTCTGAGAGAGGTATTGAGGCAGGGTGCCGTGATGTTTGCAGCATGCTATGTACAGCACCCTGCCGGCCCCTACCAACAGCCATGAGGTGCCTGCATTGCATAGAGAAAGAGAGAAAAAAAGAAAGAGAAATATATATATATTGTTCTTTATATTAATAATATTAACAGGAAATACACACGGTTTGATTTGTTTATTCATTAAAAGAAATCATGCTTAGTATAGGGATCATAGGACCTTGTGTGGTCAGGAAGTATTATTTTTTCTCCTTGGTGGCAGAATTGGAAGACGGGGTTGTTTTTCCTCCCTCTGTGTGTAAGTGTGAACTTGATGAACATATGTCTTTTCTTTTCAACCTAGTTACCTTTGTCATTTGTGTTCGCACAGACCTTATTATCGAGCCCCGCGTCATGCGTGCGATTGGTGCAGGGTGGTGGAAATGGAACTGGGTCGTGCAGGGTCACTTTTGATGTTAGCTCTAATTGGGACCTCAGCAACGTCTCAATAAACCCGCCTGATTATCAACAGTTTTTGTAAGCTTTCAGCCTGCGAGATACCAGTGACATCTGCGACAGCCGACAGATTCCATTCCGGCCTTGTCAATTCTTCTGATATTTTAATTTCATTACCAGAAACCGGCAACTCTAATGAGGAGATGACCAGAGAGATTTGTGAATTGCCATAGTAACTGCAGTTACCCAGCAAAAATGCCACACATTCTAATCAGAGAAGTTTTATTCAGATGAAAGAGATCGTGTCTGTTCCCTTCCTCTATCTCTTCCTTCTATTTTCCTTCCTTTCTTCTTTTCTTCCCCCAGTCTCAACAATTAATATCTCCTTTCTTCTTCCGATGAGCCCTTTCTTCTTTCCTTCCAAGCTCAACGATTAATATATATTTTCTTTTTTCCCTATCTTCTCCTTCCTGCCTTCCTACAATCTCAACAATTATTATTTACTTTCTTTCTTCTCTCTATCTTTCCTTCCTTCTTTCTTCCTCTATTTCTTCCTCTATACTCCCTCCCTTCTTTGCTCCGATCTCAACAAGTAATAGGCCAAGATAACTTGGCCGTGTTTGTGGGAGGAGTTGCGGCGGCTCTCCTCCCCTTAAGAAGGGGGACAGGGAGCTCCCAGGCACGTCACGGCGAGGTCGCGCTTGACCCACCCGGCCTTCCCCAGGTTCTATCATTTCACTAGAGCGTGCCCCCTTATTTGGCACGCTGACCACAAAATCATGGCACACATCAGGTTGGTATCAGTAGGGGTCATGAAGACTTCGGAAGCCTAAGTAACTCTGACCACAATTAAAATCTATTTACTTTCTTCTCCCTATCATTCCTTCCTTCTCCCTCTACTTCCTCCTCTATTCTCCTTCCTTTCACTCATCCCCTTCCTCCCTTCTTCCCTTTCTTCCTATCTTCCTTCCTTATCCCTTCCCTTCCTCCTCTATACTCCTTTCCTTCCTCATTCCCTCCCTTCCCTCCTATCTTCCTTCCTTCCTCCATTTCAAACAGATAATATTTATTATTTCCTTTCTTACTTCCCTTCCCCAACCCCGACAGATATTTATTTGCTTCCACCTTTTTTTCCTTCCTTCCCCCTTTCCTCCAATCCCAAGAGATAATATTTCCTTCCTTCCTTGCTCCAATCTCAACAATATCTATATCATTGTTTTCCCTAACATCCTTTTCTGCTTTCTTTCCTTCCTCCAAGCTTAACAATTATTATCTATTTCCTTTATTTTTCCTATCTTCCTTTCCTTCCTCCCTCCCTACAATATCAACAATTAATATTTTGTTCCTTTCTTCTCTCTGCCCTTCCTTTCTTCTTTCCCCCTCATTTATACTCTGTACACACTCCTTTTACTACTTCCCTCCCTCCTTCCTGCTTCCTTTCTCCAATCTCAACAACTACTATCTATTTACTTTCTTCTCCCTATACTTCCTTCTTTCTCCCTCCACCCCCTCCTGTAATAAAGACCGGTCACTGCTGCTCGCTCTTCTTGTGCAGGGTGACTGGTCTTGTCTCTACCCCCTCCTGTTATAAAGACCAGTCACTGCTGCTCGCTCTTCTTATGCAGGGTGACTGGTCTTGTCTCCGTCCCCCTCCTGTAGTTTTCTGCAGGCAGCCTGTAGTGGGTGGGGCCTGCTGGGCCCCTCCCACAGCTCTACTCTCTGCACAGGCTATGTCCAACACAGTGATGATGTCAGTGCTACTTTAACAAGTTAGTATCTGGGTTTGTGAAGGCTTTTGAGGCACCCAAAGTGGATTGATACCCATTGTGACTATTGAGGAATATATTTACATGAAAGTTTTTGTGTCTGGAATCCACCTTTAATCACAAATGTAGCAGATTATCATGAATTGGTGTATTTCTGCAGAATGGAGCTCGCACGTCAGTCTCCTGCAGAATAACAGGCCTTGCTGTAGAAGGTTATGGCGATGAAATTGCACAGTCACGGCCACTCCTCTGGTTATAAAATTTAGAGGCGGCAGCTCTATAAAAACTCCCCGCCTTATGTTACATTCGTTAGAACCAAAAAAAAAAACCGATGGCCGGTTATTCCAGATCAATTATTTTAAAAAAATGAACGACGAACAGAACAGGTAGTTGAGGTTTTTTTTTCTTCTTCTAGGAAAGCGTGCTGCCCTTCCGAGTCTAATTAATGCCTATGTTTTAGCTCAGCGCAGCCTCCGGGGAGCGAGGTGGGGAAAGCGAGAGCTTATCACATCTTCAAAGAAAGATTTTTTATTTCTGCCTTGAGACTCGAGAATAGAACTACATGTGTAGACGTAGTCCAGCCGGCTGTGCTCCGTGCGAGGGGCTGGGGGACATGACATTATGGCCTTTCTCACAGATACGGGATTAGACCATCATTTCGGGGGGGTATGTGAACCCGACCGAACAGGGGCAAAAGGGAAGTGACTAAAAGTCAGCAAAGCAGCATGTTTGGTACACAACCAGTGATGACTGGGCTGAACCTAATACCCATGTAAACCCAACTAGTCTCATATAAGCTTTAACATGTTAAGCTCCAACCACAGGCATAACATAAAATATATTATTACAGGTATGTATATAGCACTGACAATTACAGAACTACACAATCGCATCAATCCCTGTCCTCCAGGAGCTTACAATCTAAGGCCTCTCTCACATGCATACAGGGCCAATTGAAACATGAAAGGAAACCCATGCAAGCACAGGGAGAACATGCAAACTCCTTACAAGATAGCATTCAAAGCAGGATTTGAACTGGGGACACTCAATGCTGCAAGTCAGAAGTGCTAACCACTAATCCACTGTGCTGCCCATGCAATAGCATAGCTGGTGGGCCATGCACCAGGCTGCCACCTATATATGGCCATAGTGGTACTGTTGCACACACTGACTAATCTATCACAGACAGCTCCCTCCTCGTCCCTCAAGCTGTGGTTAAACTACAACTGCCATCAAGTATCTACCTCTGGAAGTCATTTCTGTGGCTGTCACAGTCTTGCAATGCTTAATGGGACTTGTAGTTTCAGACGCTGGAATGTAGTAAGCTGATTTAAACTAATAGTACAATGTGTAGGTTGGTGTAACATGACATCAAATGATATATAATGCCATGGTGCTGGGTGTCATCCTTGCCTCGGACCTCACCTTTCTTCCCCCACATCCAATCACTATCCAAATGTTGCCGCCTTCACCTTCTTAACATCTCCAAATTAGGCCCCTTCCTCACCAATGAAACCGCAAAATTACTCATCCACTCGCTTGTTATATACTACAAAGCCATCCACAACTCTGCCCCAGGTATATCTCAAACCTTGTCTCAAAGTATCACCCTTAACCGTCCCCTCCGCTCTTCAAAAGACCTCTTCCTCTCTAGCTCCCTTGTCAACTCCTCCCAAGCTCGCTTCCAGGACTTCTCTAGAGTCTCTCCCATCATGTGGAACTCTTTACCCCAACCTGTCCGTCTATCTCCCACTCTGACTGCCTTATTAGGCGATCCCTTAAGACTCAAGAATCCCTTACCACTCAACCATTACGTTCTCAAAGAATTCATCCCCACACAGCTACCTCCTCATGTATCACTTGCCCCTCCCTTTTAGATTGTAAGCCCTCACGGGCAGGGCCCTTCTTACCATCTTGTCTTTAATTGTATTGTGATTGTAATGTCTTCCTTATATTGTAAAGCACTGCACAAACTGTTGGCGCTATATAAATCCTGTATAATAATAATAATGATATAATAATAATGAAGATTCTCTTTTATAGCAGCCCAGGCCTCGGCTTAACGTCTTCGTCCATCTCGCCATGATGCTCTGTTTGTGAATACTTAAACCTTGTTTGGCAACTGTCAGCACGTCCTGGGTGGACCCGGCAGACTTGATCAGCCCAAGACTATTTAGCAGAAAAACTATTTTAAAATGTGTAATTAAGACTCACACAGCTGTGCCCAGTGCAGATGGGATTATGTAACTCCAATCGCCTCGTCAACTCCTTCCGCGCTGAAGTGGCATCTGACATGTCAGCTAGAAGAACATGCCGAAGAGTTGCAGCTGAGAGAAATGCAAAAACTTTTAAAGGAAAACCGTTGTGGCAAAAAAATTGATGAAAGAAGAAGACTCTGTGGCTCGGTCTTGACTTACCCTACAGATACTTAATGACCTGGGACGAGAATGTAGTTCTTGTACTACAAAGTGAAACCCCAACTCAAACCTTTTCTGTTTAAAGTGTATCCCATCATCCCAAAATGTAGGGTGGCCATGTTCACTCGTCTGCTGTATCTATGGAAAGGAGTCATGGTTGTCATCCAGATTTCCAACATGTCTGACTTTGTTCTTTATTAGATGGTTGAGGTTGTATTTATAAACTATGGGGTCGGATTATATACTATGGGGTCATATTTATAAACTATGGGGTCATATTTGTAAACTATGGGGTTGTATTTATGAGCGAAGGGGTCATATTTTAAAATGATGGGGTTGTATTTATAAACTACGGGGTCGTATTATAAACTATGGGATTGTGTTTGTAAACGATGGGGTTGTATGTGTAAATTATGGGGTCAGATTTGTAAACAATGGAATCATATTTGTGAACAATGGGGTCATATTTATAAATGAAGAGGGTGTGTTTATAAACAAAGGGTGTTTTTTAGTTGTGAGGATGTATTTGTAAACAATGGGTTTGTATTTGTACACGATGGGGTTGCGTTTAGGAACAACGAGGTCGGATTGATAAACCGGGGTCGGATTTATGAACAATGAGGTCGTGTTGATAAACTATGGGGTCAGATTTATAAACGATGAGGTCATATTTGTAAACGACAGGGTCATATTTGTAAACGACAGGGTCATATTTATGAATGATGGGGTCATATTTATAAATGATGGGGGATCATATTTATAAACTATGGGGTCAGATTTATAAACGATGAGGTCATATTTGTAAACGACAGGGTCATATTTATTAACTATGGGGTCAGATTTATAAATGATGGAGGTCATATTTATGAATGATGGGGGTCATATTTATAAACTATGGGGTCAGATTTATAAACGATGGCATCATATTTGTGAACTATGGGGTCATGCTTATAAATGAAGAGGATGTATTTATAAGCAAAGGCGGCATCTTTATAAACTGCAGGGTTGTATTTATACATGATGGGTTCATATTTATTAATGTCCTTCTCATATTTTTAGTGTTATATTTATATACAAAGGGACTGAAATGATAAACAACGGGGTTGAATTTACAAATGATCGGGTCACAGTTTCAAACAACTGTGTTGTATTTACAATGGAAGGGTCATATTTATAAGCAATGGGGGTAAATTTTCCACTCAATTGCCATTCTGATATAATGTACAGTATTCTACAACAGAAATGGGCATTATAGTGGTTGTAAACTATAACTGAATGACATAAAGAGGGCGACTTAAAAATCTTCTGCCGAGCTGGGCAACATTCCCACAACTAGGTGGAGCTGGGGAGCAAATTCCTATGCTCCTTGGCTCCATCTGGTGGCGAAAAAGCCGTGTGATCAGCATTCGCCCAGCGTATGGCTTGGCGGAAGATTTATAAATTGGCTTCATAGTCAATGGCTGTCAGCAGTCCTTAGGAAGCCCTAGGCAGGGGACAGCAGGCACTTAGTAGCAGCAAAAAAAAAATCAAAGCAACAAGAGCGCAGCGATCTAGTGCAATAAAGTTACTTTAATAAACTTAAAATCCAATAGTAATAAGGTGCACTCACAATGATGATGAATAAACAGCGCTTTACCTCTTGGCGGGTGAGACGCCGCGCTGGAATGACCTGACAGAGTTTCATACAGAGGACTGTCATTTGGGCCATAGATAAACACTCTTAATTCGCTATCATTATGAGTTCATCTTATTACTATTGGATTTCAAGCTTAATACTATCGGATTTTAGGCTTATTAAAGTAACTTTATTGCACTAGATCTCTGCGCTCTTGTTGGTCTTATTTTTATTACGGTATTGGCGGTTGTATCCAAGTCATGATATAGCGCTGCATGCCATGCACATTGTGAGAAGCTCGCAGTGTGCAGTGAAATCAGAGTAAGAAATTTCACTCCAGGAGAGGAGCCGGTACAACTGTGCAAGACCGAAGAGAAGGCCGAGGTTCAGTTTTAAATGTCTGGATTTCCCATCACTTTCTGTAGTATAGACCTTTGGTTCTCAACTGGTGGGTCGTGACTCAAAAGTGGGTCGCAACATTCCTTCCACTTTTCTAGGTGAGTGGCTCTTCAACCTCCCCCTAGCGCAGAACTGTCAGTTCTCACTCTGGGCAGCCATTCAGAATATGCTGCCTATTTGATGCAAGCGCTGCCCATTCGTCTACCACCTTCTTTCTTCTCTCGCCTACGCAGAATGTTCTCGCTTTACGTTTGGGCAAATGGGGTTTCCAGAATTGCCAGACGCCTTCTTACGATGCCCAAATCAGCGGGTGGGATCGGGCTCTCCGACGTGAACCTTTATTACAAAGCAGTACATCTGAATAGAGTCGTGGACTGGTGTTGTCACCACACTCACAAACAGTGGGTGCGTATGGACATAGAGGTCTCACCAATCCCGTTGTCAGGTCTTCCGTGGCTTTCAGGCCCCATGCCCGCGTCTTGCGTCCGACATCCCACAATCTGAGCCACACTCAGAATTGCGAGGGCCTTGTTTCGCTCCTCGTCCATCTCCCCATTCCCTTCCCCGCTCACCCCAGTGATA
>NW_017306324.1:1155137-1166848 GCF_000935625.1 Nanorana parkeri
GCCAACTTTGCCCCCCTCTTGTCACGGATTAAACAGGATTTAAGAGCGTGGCAGGCGCTAACGGTGACATGGTTTGGACGCTGCAACGCTCTTAAAATGACCATACTTCCCAGAATAATCTATTTGATGCAAGCGCTGCCCATTCGTCTACCACCTTCGTTCTTCTCTCGCCTACGCAGAATGTTCTCGCTTTACGTTTGGGCAAATGGGGTTTCCAGAATTGCCAGACGCCTTCTTACGATGCCCAAATCAGCGGGTGGGATCGGGCTCCCCGATGTGAACCTTTATTACAAAGCGGTACATCTGAATAGAGTCGTGGACTGGTGTTGTCACCCCACTCACAAACAGTGGGTGCGTATGGACATAGAGGTCTCACCAATCCCGCTGTCAGGTCTTCCGTGGCTTTCAAGCCCCATGCCCGCGTCTTGCGTCCGACATCCCACAATCGGAGCCACACTCAGAATTGCGAGGGCCTTGTTTCGCTCCTCGTCCATCTCCCCATTCCCTTCCCCGCTCACCCCAGTGATATGAGACCCGGACTTCCCAGTTGGTATGGAAAACCGACGCCTACGCACTCTCATAGGTCTCAACAAATTTCGGGTTTGGGACTTTAGGGCTGGGGGAAGTTGGATGGGAATACCGGCTCTGAGAGCTTTACTGGAAACACCCCTGGATGCTTGGACTACCTACCAACTCCGGCATTTTTTGTTGGCAATCCCTGCCTCGCTACAGATGGATAGGTCACTGACTCCCTTTGAGGACATGTGTGGGAGGGGGGAACCAGTCAGACATGCACTGTCTCATACTTACAAACTGTTAGTTGCCCCTCCGCCAGATTTCACCCCGCAATTTCTGCAGAGGTGGGAGGGAGACCTGAACACTGCCTTTACCCCTCAGCAAAGGGACAAGATGATATATTTCTCTCTTAAATGCTCGATAGCCAACAGGTTTCAAGAACAGGGATACAAAGTCTTGTCCCGGTGGTACAGGGTTCCACACGTCCTGACGCAGCACCAGTGACGGTTCAGTCCGTCACACCCCTCCTTGACCAGATTTTGGGCTGAGGTAGGGGATATTATCAACCAATTGGTGACACCAGAATTGGCTCTGACCCCAGAGGTGTTCCTTCTGCACATGACTAATTTGTCAAGGCGCAATTACAAGGCGTCACTATCTATTCACTTGCTGAACGCTGCCAAAGCCTGTATCCCAGCCCTCTGGAGATCGACCCAGGCTCCATCTCTGCGCCTTTGGCTGTCAAAGGTTAATGAGATTCACCAGATGGAGGATCTAACGGCCACTGTCCGCAACACCTGGAGAGCGTGGTCCCACTACACCGTTACTGACGCATATCTTCGAATTGTTACCCCTCTGGAAGACACATGAGTACTACTCCCTCCATGGAACGCAATTACCCTACGTCATCTGTAGTTTTTGAGTCCGGTGTGAGGTATGCCGGCTAGTTGCACTGTCCCAATGGGGGATACCGGGGGAAAGAGAGGAGACCACCCCCCCCCCTCTGTTTTCTCTTCCTCCTTTCTTTTTCCACACCTGCCTTGACCTTCTCTAACTGCTCTTCTTTTTACCTCATATGTAGACTATTATGCAGCCACCCGATTGAATTGTTGTTGGTCACTCGGGGTCCATGGCCTCCGAGCGTGGGGCTCCGCACTAGCAAGAAGTCAGGATTTCCCTCTTCTATGTGGGTTGCCCTCGCTGATGGCGGGGACCCCGCTCGGTCGTCACCTTGAGCGGGATTGAAAGTGGAACACTCACAGGGGCGGCTGAATTACCCCGTCTGACCAGTGGCATGACTATAATACTGTAGCTAGACTTGTATTGACTCACTGTGCCGCTGTGCCTTGTACACTACTGTCTCATTTGAGGTTTTGCTACTTATGATGATATGTATACTTTACTCTTAACGTATTACAGTTGGCTGCCTGCGTGCAGACCTATACATGCAATACTTGTGTCAGTTTGCATCTTTGATTAATAAAGCTGGATTTAAAAAAAAAGAATATGCTGCCTGTCGCCGAGTGTCAGCTTGAGGTGGGAGGGGCTGGAGCTATGGCCCCGAGCAGGGCAGCCATCAGAAATTTTGGGGCCCCTTACACGGCTTTAGGCTGGGCCCCCCCTGCAGCCGCTGGACGCATGGCTTAGTGACGCGCTGGACGCAGGGCTTAGTGACGCGCTGGACGCAGGGCTTAGTGACGCGCTGGACACAGGACCCACCTGAGAGTGACCCTGCAGAACCCACCATAGATGCTGCACAGCCCATCTGAGACTGTCTATGGTGGGCTCTGAAAGGGTCTCGGGTGGGCTGGTCAGGGCTGCATCCCTCCCTCCTTTCCTTCCTTCCTTCCTAGCTCCTCTTACCTGCACACATGGCCTCGTCTGCCGCCGGACCAGCCAGAAGTGACGTCCCGTCCCTAAGATGACGTCACTTCCGGCCAGTCCGACATCAGACGAGCAGCGTCGCTGATGGGGCCCTAGCTTGTCTCAAAGCCGCTGCAGAGGCAATGCTGGGGCCCTGCGCTGCTAGGGCCAGGCCTCCGCCTCCTCGCCCTTCACCGTCGGCCGATAGTCATGTAAGGGACCCGGGCGGGCCCCCCAGGCTGCCCAGGCCCCTTACATGAGTATCGGCCGTACCCCCCTGATGGCTGCCCTGGCCGCGAGGGAGCTTTTTCCATACATGCAATGCTTACAGCTCCCTTGCGTGTCCTGTAGAGGTGCCTGGACTGGAGTGACATCACATTCTGGCTCCCGGCACCTTTACAGGGCTTGCAAGGGAGTTGTACAAGCAATTCTGGTGTGGGAGGTGCATTGCGTTGCCATTCATTTGAATGGCATCCCAAACACACCTCCCGCCCACAGTTCAATCGACCGCACCAGAACGCACGGTACCACAATGCTGTGCATTCCATTGCAGTGCGACTTGGGTCGCAGATGAATGACCAAGGACAGATGAGGGTTCTTAGCTTACACGGGTTGAGAATCACAGGTATAGACAATGATCTCCAGGATAGAGAGGGTGATTCAAGACTGAAGGTGTGAAGGTCCGGACACTTCCTGTTATGGGGTGACAACTGTCTCTATGTTGTACTCCTCCTTTGCAATTGAAATATATACCTGCTCCACCTCCTCAATCTCATAAGATAGATAGAAAAAGCCAGAGCTTGATAAGAGCTCCTGCATTGTCACCCTATAACTTACAACCCTTGATGAGGACTAGAATTAGGGTTGCCACCTTTTCTTCAAGCAAAACCCGAACACTCTAGCGACGCCCGGACATTTTTGTGGGGGAATGAGTTGCGGCTTAATCATATGTAAATTGCGCAACCCACTAATATGTAAATATCACAGTTGAGACTATTTTTAGTAGCCCCCATCTTAATTTTGGTTGCCCCTGTCTGCCTGACATCTTGTGTCCAGGCTTCTGCTGCAATGAAACCCGGACACAGCATTCAAAATCTGGACTGTCCGGGTGAATCCCGGCAGGTGGCAACCCTAACTAGAAGCGGCTGTGACAACACACATTAGGCACTCGGCAGATATGGTCCACTGTTGTCACTAACAGGACGCTGGCTTGAAGCAATGCAGCCATCAATTAAGTGCACATACATAGGAAGTAACTGAAGGTGGCTGTAGGAGATCAGAAGCACTGAGATAGAAAAAAGGTGAAAATGGTATTTAAAAAAAAAAAAAGGAATTGCAATTGTTTCTGATACACAGCGCTGTACCATAGTAAACGTCATCCAACTAGCGCTTTACGTCTACTTCCATCTCTGTTCATACATCAAAGCTTCCTTTGACTGCTGCTAATTATTGCATGTTGCTAATTAGGTGTCAGCAGGTCGCCCATTCTGCACGGCTCAGGACGCGGTGTAAGGCGGCCCGCTCCGCATGCGTGCGTCTTTGGCCTCCTGATACATTCTGCAGCCCTGATTATTTTTTTATTTTTTTTCATTTTTTACCACGGCAACTGCAAGCTAAGTCCTAACAGACAGAGAAGGAGTTCACACGAGGACAGACATTAGCCTACTTTCACACATCATCACCTCTTCAAGGTGGAAGCATATCGAGAGCACAAAAAGGATGGGAATATAACCCTGACGCATTTTACAGGGCATGCAAGACGGAAGACAATTACTGTTTCTGAAAGAACGCCCGTCTAATGTACAAGTATCGCAATCTAGAGGTGCAATCAAAGTCACACAAGCTGCCAAAATCACTAATAAGATTGTTAAAAAAACAAGTCCAGACACATAGCTAAACGTATAGAGATGAAACATTTACATGGGAGGTGTTTTACCTAAAGATTACCAAAGGATTTGTATTTCCTGTCCAACCATGTCTGAAATTCTTCTGTTACCGTAATGGCAGTGGTTGGTTCCAGCTAATGGGGAGTCTATCTCTAGAATAAGTAGATATTGTCTAAATACGAGAGTCGTGGGTGTTCTTCTTGAATCTTGGTGAGCTTTGTGTATTTCTTCCAGATTTGTGCAATAATCCAGTGTGAGACTTGGAGCTTCCTGTAATAAAGACCGCTCACTGCTACTCTCTCTCCTTGTGCAGGGTGACCGGTCTTGTTTCCACTCCCTCCTGTGGTTTTCTGCAGGCAATCTTTTAAGAAGGCACCTTGCTGATGGTTAGATACCCATTACTTTAAAATGGAAATCTGTTAGATAAAAACCATTGAAAAGGGTTTTTATGGAATTAGCAAAATCGAACAACCCTTGCCCCTGCTGTCTGGTCAAACATCTGGATATTGTCTCACCAACAGCCCTTCACTTATGAATACGGTTTCACCCTCACTGGTGGTGACCTTCCCTTCATATGGGCTATGTTGAGTGAATAAGACAACAGTGAGCCAACCATACCTTGCAGAGGGCAGACCCTGGGCAGGAGAATAAGGACATTTAACGACTAAGCCACTATGACCTCCCTTTGTATATAGTAGACCACAGCCCTGTAGAGGGAGTGAGCCAACCAAACCTTTGAGAGGGTGGACCTTTAGCAGGCACATTAGGTTATTAAATGGAAAAGCCACTATGACCTCCGTCGGTATGGTGGTGGACAACAGCCCTGTGAGTGAGTGAGTTAGTCAACAGTGAGCCAACCAGACCTGCAGAGGGCAGACCCTAGGCAGGCGCATGATGACATTTAAGCTACAGTGGCCTCCCCTTCATATGATGGTAGACTACAACCCTTTCTAGTGAGTAAGCCAATCAGACCTTGCAGTGGGCGGACTTTGGGAAAGTGCATGAGGACCACTATAACCTTCTCTTCATATGCTGGTAGACAACAGCCCTGTTGAGTGAGCCAACCAAACCTTGCAGTGGGCAGACCCCATAAGGACATTTAATGACTAAGCCACCATGACCACCTAGCTGTGGTTAAAGGGGGTTAGACCACAAGCATTCCTCCCAACATTTAAACTTAAGAAAGAGGAACACCTTGATGTGATTGGAAGAATGCCCTAGCGATGCAGTAGGTGGGAAGAAAAATTCCTCAGCATTGGGGGTCAATGAGAGAAAAATTGCACCAGCCCTGATGGTTCAGAATCAGAACAATGTCCCTGAGTCAGAGGGAAGAGAAGTGTCCCTGTACCAGTGGTTGAAAAATTCCATTAGCGCTACTAGTCAGTGGGAGGAGGAAGAAAAATTCCATTAGCGCTACTAGTCAGAGGGAGGAGCAATGCCCCAACATTGGTGGCCAGTGGGATGAGAAATGACCCAGGGTCGACGGTTGGAAACAAAAAGCCCCCACATCACTGGTCAGGGGAGGCCCTGCAATGCAAGAACCCTCGGGCAGCTTGGTCAGGGGCCATCCATTCAATCTACAACAGATATATTTGCCCGGCAGCTGCCCAGTGGCTGCCAGCTTGGCTCTGCAACTGCCCATTCACTTTTGTAGCGAGACATGTAATGGACCCTTTGGAATTATGGATTCAATTATTAGGACAGTTGGGGGCCATGAAGGTACTCAAGGAAACAGAGTATCAAACTTTCCAAAAATTGTGCTTGTGAGCTGCCCTAAAACCACACAGTGGCATGAATGGTATGACAACCAGACAGTGGTTTGAAAAACCACCAGATAGCAACCCTAATTATAATAACGTTATAGTATAACACTAGAAAAAAAAAACAGCAAGGAAAACAGATGTTCACCGTACTAAGCACTGAAAGCCTTGCAGCCCCACTGAAATGATGAAAGTCGGGACGTGACTGGTTGCTATGGGAAACACAAAGCCCTTTCTTCTAATGACCTACTGTCTGGATGCTGCAGGGGATGCATCACAATCAGCAGTGCCATAAGTGAGTGGATAAATCCCAGGGAATAGTGTGATGAACAGGTTCAGGTAATCAGGTTCCAGTGTCAGGTCTCATCTGAACACAGCTATAATGAGTTCATTATGAAATTCCCAGAGCGGAAGATGAGCCGCTGTAAACTTCCTACTAACGCCATGCAAGACTTCCCCAGCAACGGCGACCAACGCTGACATGGAGACCGGAAATAGAGGACAATAAAACAAATAAAAGAGGAAACTGTTTTTAGTAATGATTTAAAAATGCTGTTTCTATGTTTAATATACAATACAATACAATACACACACAAACACACACACACACACACACACACATATACACTGAGCACCCACCTTGTCTTTGCTCCTCTAACCTGTCAAACAATCACTAAACCCCCATCCAGTCATCACTGAACACAAATGCAGTCATTGGTCCCCTCACCTGTTAATCATTGAACACCCATTCTGTCATTGCTCCTCTCACCTATCAGCCATTGAGCACAAATCCAGTCATCGATCCTCTCAGCTATTAATTATTGAGCATGCAACTATTGCTCCTCTCATTTGTCAATCACTGAGCACCTACCTTGTCTTTGCTCCTCTAACCTGTCAATCACTGACACCAATCCAGTCATTATTCCACTTACCCGTCAATAATTGAGCACCCACCGAGTCATTGATCCTCTCATCTGTCAAGTACTGGGTATCCATCCAATTATTGGTCCTCTCATCTGTCAATCATGGAGCACCCACATTATCGTTGCTCCTCTAACCTGTCAATCAGTGAACACCCATCTCATCCAGTCATCACTCCACTCACCTGTCAATCACTCACCACCCATCCATTGCTCCACTCCCCTGTCAATCACTCACCACCCATCCAGTTATTGCTCCACTCACCTGTCAATCACTGACCACCCACCCAGTCATTGCTCCACTCACCTGTCAATCACTGACCACCCATCTTGCTCCACTCACCTGTTAATCACTGACCACCCATCCAGTCATTTCTCCACTCACCTGTCAATCACTGACCACCCACCCAGTCATTGCTCCACTCTCCTGTCAATCACTGACCACCCATCCAGTCATTTCTCCACTCACCTGTCAATCACTGACCACCCATCCAGTCATTGCTCGACTCTCCTGTCAATCACTGAACACACATGCAATCATTGCTGCTCTCGTCTGACAATAGCTGAGCACACCTCCAGTCATTGCATCCCACACGTCAGTCATACATACTGTAATATGATCCATCACAATCATGAGGGAGGTGAAGGCTGTAGAACTACACTGCATTCTGTAGAGAAAAGTGTGTCACACATATGAGCAGTCGATAATGCAAGAACTGCTCACATACAGCCGGTTCATTTTGAGCCTTTTTCTCTTTCAGTGCATTGCATTTTATGCTATTTAGACATCCCAGTTTAAAAAAAAAAAACATGGTTTGTCAGTACTCCTATATGGTCTCTGTTCATAGCCGGCAATATACTGCCATGATGTCACATTTCCATCGCTTTTTTTGTGGGCTGCATTGAATTCATGCTAAAAATGTACACAATACATTGAAGCGAAGAGAAGCTACATATTCAGTTTAAATCTAAATAAAGTTTAGCAGAGTTCTGCCAAGCATGCCACCATGGCATGCACTGCTGGCTGCTGTAACTGGCCTATTGTGAGTCCCTCCAGGGCAGCGTCAAAGGCCAGACTGGCAGCTAAAATGGTTAGTAAGGAAACAAGCTTGTCCAGGTTTCCATCACAGACGCCTGTCAGGTATTAAACCCCATCCATCCCGCTGTGCTGGAGAATGGATGCTATGGTGACTGGAGGAGATTTTTCCTCTTCTCCACTTGGCAGCGTTGTCCTAATCAGCGAAATCAAGTCTATGTCATCCATTCTGGAGCGCACCCCCCGCTGAGCTCCGATAATACAGCTACAAGACGTCAGCCACTCTCAACGCTGCGCTGTCCTGCGGTCATTAGGCTTCACCTAGGAGAAGCTTTCTAAAGGAAGAGCAACTCGTCATTTATCCTTTGTATTTATATAAAAAAAATATATTAAAGAGAACCAATTGGGCTTATAAAAAGAATCGGAATATTTGGCCTTAAATCATTATAACTGTGCAGGCTTATAGTACCACACAAGGATGCACAACCGATGCACGCTGGCAGATCCCACATATCCGCACCGCTCTCTATAAATGTATATTTATTAATAATTCATGACAAAAATACAATGACAAGACACAGCCCCGGCCCATGAAATGGATTAAAAATAGCCCTAAATGACACCGAGGAGCCCTTCATGATGAATATAAATATAATGGATATGTACTGTATAATAAATGCATTGCCTATTGAAAAAATATTGCAATTAAATAATTTTAAAATTATTTTAATTAAAATATTAAAAAAATTAATTCATCTTTATTCACTACCCCAACATGAGATGCTTGCCGGTGTTCAATCCAGAACTTACAAGGCAGGGATGACCCAAAAATGCATGACACCTCCCCACAGAGGTATACATTTTATATTTTACGAAAAAATTCACGGTGAAAAACATTAACATATCACTGTCCGGCCTTAGATCTGTGCAAAGCATAAGTGGTCACAGCAAAATGAATATTAAGGTCCCATTCAATTTGCAATACAGTGCGCTACAGTGCATGCATTTTTTTGAAGTGAAGCATGGTCGCATTAGGGAGCCTATTTAAAATAAAAGGGCTGCAATGCACCTCAATGCAAGAAATAAATAAACGTGGTCTGTCTTTTTTTTTTGCAGCAAAAAGCACAGGACACTATGCGTTGTGCTTCAGTGCATTGCAGTGAGTGTGTGTGTTGTGGAGGTGAATTGGGAATCATTAACATTGAATTACCGCAACGCAAGTGATGTGAATGGGCCCTATGTGAACAGGGCTGGATTCACTCTCTCTTCTGCCCCAATGCCAGGTTCCTCAATGTGCCCCCCCCTGTATGCAGGCTGCATACAAGTGATCTTGGCGACATCACCGAGATCACTTGTATAAAACAAGAGGCGGCTTCCCCACTGTACATTTAGCCCTGCTTGCCTAAAGCAGGGCTAAATGTAGAAAACAACTACCCGCCCGGCGCCCCGGAACTGCATGTCCTGGGTGTTGGGAGATAGGAATTCCAAACCCCTGCTGTCCCTCCACTCCCTGCTGCCCCTCCACTCCCTGCTGCCCCAAGGTCGGGCCTCGGTTGGCCTTTTGGAAAATCCCGTCCTGTATGTGAATCAATAGAAAAATTGCAGATAATAGGCAAAGTGGGCAGAGGAAGGTCCAGAGTCCTATTAGGTACAGGAGGGCATCCACAAAAAGCTTTTTGTGGATGCCCTTTCGCGCCCAGTAGGACCATGCATCCTAATATTAATACTAATATGCATTTTTCACTCAATAAAAGTTTTTTTGTTTATCAATAAAAAGGGTGTATATACAGTATATTCTAATATATACTGTATGTATATACACTGAGTGGCCAGATTATTATGACCACCCCAAAAGGAAATTGCTTACATAGCTCAACAGCTCAAGCTTAGGATCATACACAAAGTTCCTAACCCCCTTCTCTCCCCCTCTCTACCTCAGGGGTAGCCAAACTCCGGCCCCCCAGCTGTGCTTTGGTGGAACTACAAATCCCATGAGGCAAGATTCTCACAGCCACAGACATGACTTCTGGAGAGAGATGCATCATGGGATTTGTAGTTTCACCACAGTTGGAGGTCTGGAGTTTGGCTACACCTGCTCTACCTATTCTGCCCACAAAGCCCATGGGGAGTTTTAACCAGAGATAAATATTCTAAAGTTTACATCAAGCTTACAGTGGGAGTGGTTTAATGCTCATGTGAGGTGGGTTTACAGGAAAACGATAGATCAGGGTGTGTCCTACTAGCGTGGTGATGCCCTTCCCTAGTCCAAAGGGGTGGATAATAAGGGTAAGGCATGGATATACTGTATATATAAATATATAGTAAACAAATATAAATATAATTTTACAAAACTGTCAGATTTTTTACAATTTACAAAAACTGTAAAGTTAAAACAAATGCGGCTCAAAACCATTATATGTTCCTCTTAAATAATAATAAGTATAATAAAAAGGGTAATAATCTTTTATCAGTTTGTTTTCCTACCTGTTCAGTATTTGTGTCCTCTGTGTGAATGGCATTGTGATAGGTACCCAGTGGTAATGATAGAAATGACATATCAGGACCGCTTGAATCAGGGACAATAGGCCTAACTGGTGTATGCCTAACTTTTAGTTTTTACTATAAGGATAGGAGGGTGCTAGGAATGTAATATAATGTGGGGTGGTTTAGGTGCACAATGTTGCCCTTGGCAAAGGGCAAGCCTAAGTGGGCAGAGAAAGGTCCAGAGTCTGATTAGGCACAGGAGAGCATCTACAGAAAGCTTATTGTGGATGCCGTCCTAGGTTTACATTGCCACCAAACTGTGTTCCTCCTGCAGGCTGCCGGGGAAAGAAATTTACTGATGGCAGTGAAGTGATGTTTGTTGTCAAGACATATATGCAGGACCAGCACTGAAGTATTTTTTGTAAATAGGATCCTTGTGGCATTGTAAGTTTCCTGCATAACTCCTGGCAACCAGTGACATCACTGGTTGCTAGGAGCTAGGCAGAATGCCAGCCAGAGTATCCCAGGTTGCTAAGAGCTCTTAGCAGCCTGGGATGCTCTGGCGGAAAAGGGGACAGCAGGCAGAGCGGCAGTGTGCTGGAGTCTCTGCTCTGTCTCTTGTGATCTTGTACTGGACACGAAGTTCAGGGAAGCCGAGCTGAGAGAGTTGGAGCTGTTTGGAAACAAGATGACTGTAAAAGTTTGGCTGGGCGATTTATCTTTTTTTGATCTGGATTCATTATTAATTTTTTTTAAAGTGTGAGCGTTTAATAGTACTTTAAGCCTTGGGACAAATGTTTATACCTACAGCACGGCAATTACATCTTAATCTTATTCTGGCCACTGTATTGCTCCACCCAATGAGCGCTGCCACCGGTAATTTTAATAAAAGAAAGTCTCCCAGTATATTCACAGCCTTTCAAGTGAAACAGAATGATTCTCATTTGCTTCCCATATTAGGAACACTAAAGAGATAAGAATTTATCGAAGACACCATTTAAGTGAAGCATGAAAGGAGCCGAACGTCAGGCCTGGGAAATTGCCAAATTCCAGATACCTGTGTGTGAAATCTTCTCGGCTGCAATAGAGGTCAGCCACCTATAGCAAAGCAATTTATGAAATGTTAACGGCAATTCTTTAGAGAACATTTAAAATGCGGCTCTGCATGCAGAGGCCTCTGCCTGGTGTGTGTCTGAAAGGTAAGGAGCCGCATTCGCTGAAATCTTAATAAGAAAAGCTGCAGTTC
>NW_017306324.1:1166861-1170535 GCF_000935625.1 Nanorana parkeri
ATTAGAACAAGGGATGTCTGTTGGTTTGCCTGAGTGTCATCCCAACTCCTGTTCCGAAAAAATAAAAAAAACATCCACCAGCACCATATAAACTTGCCCATCTTTATTAAGGAGACAATGAGACAATGTCACCTTGCAAGGGCCCCCTGTCCCCCTTACACTCACCTAACCTGTGCTTCCCCGTAGCTCAATGTCCCTCCACAGCCGGTGAGAATACCTGGTATGTCTTGGTATGGGGAAGCTTGTGACCTCTTCCCAGGAAGGACATCACTGGATAAAATAAAATACAAGTACGCCCACAGAATAAATAAAAAATACCCACATGTGAAAGAACAGTTCATTTTTTTCAAGGGAAGCCTTGCATTTTTTATGGGTGGGACAGCAGCTATAAGAGTCAAATCAGCCACAAAATAAAACTGAAGCTCAAAATACTTGGATAAAGGGCAACAAAAGGGTTGATTGCCCAATGAGCTAGCAATCTGATTTAAAGTACAGTTTCCTAACTGACCCTAATCTCTTCTTATGCAATTTGCCAGCTTTTCCTACGACAGCTTCCAATTCACTAACCCTATGTATGCTCTGTGCCCCCCTTTTGTACAGTGAGGGGGCTGGCTTATACAAATGGCCCCTTTATCAGCCCTTCTAAGCCTCTGGGTCATGGTCAGTGGCGTCACAAGGGGGGTGCGGCCCGCATCCGGGTGACACCAATGGCGGGGTGACATTTTGGTGTCACCCCCTCTGAAAAGTCCGTCACTCAGTCATGGTCCGAGAGCCCGACAGTTGCAGGAGCGAGGAGGGGACCTGGCGGCATACCTTATCCCGCCGGGTTAATGTCCCCTCCTCTCTCTGCCGGCATCCTTCACCAAGATGGCCAGCCGGCAGGTATCACAAAGATGGCCGCGCATGCGTGGTGACGTCACACGCATGCGTGATGACGTCAAGGCGGGGTGTCACTTGGGAATCCGCTCCGGGTGACACCTGGCCTTGGGACGCCCCTGATCATGGTCCAATGACCCTACAGTGCATTATGACTTAAAAAATGATCCGCACATAAATTAGCCGGGACCACAGATGTTGAATCCGCAGGTTTCACCTTCAACCCATAGTTGCTGCAAACTGGAACCTCATCACTTGCGAGAAGGAAATAATGAAAAACACCTTTCAAATTGTTCCACATCTCTCCGCACATAGAGCATCTATCATGTCTCCCGTTACGCAATCCCTCCCTTCTACAAGGCAACCTGAGAGATAATATAACATATACTATTTTATACATTCTTTCTGAGCATTTTGTTGCCATGGAAACATTACAAAGAAGAGGTAAGAATTCAGAGACTGTCAGTCACTTTGATGGAACTCATTGTACACAGTGATGCAAGTTATACTTTGAAGCGGGGAAAGAAATGTTTCAGGTATCTCTTATGAAAGATGCGGCTCATAGAATCCATGTGTAGCCTGGCAGGCATGTCGGCGTAGACCAGACCAGAGCCAATTTCTGGCGTATGGTCTGGTCGGTAATCGGATATTGCCTAGCATTGCTTGAAAGACAAGTAAGTTAGATGAGCCCCTTTTTTCTGGATTAGGGGTTCCAGCTAGTCTCCCGCCGCACGCAGTGGCTCCATCCCCCAAACCCGTACCATAGCCCCCATTCATGTCATTGTGTGTTGCATCTATTTGTCTTTGTTGCACATCGCTCATTTATTTCAATGGGCTGCCCTATGTACAACAAACGCATCAGAGAAGCTCATGCATGCTTGTTACACGTCTTTGCACATGCAAAGCGCCCATATTGCTTGGCACGTTTGGGGTGCCATTAACAATGAATGGCACCGCAAGCATGTGAACCCGCGGGATTTTTTGCGGGTTCACGCACTACACAATTGCAAAAGGGGTCTCATTACAGTGATTGAGCAATCGGAGAATAAAACCACAGTGCATGGGTCACAGGCATCTGACGCTCCTGAACATATTGCAGCTTTTCTCCTTTATTTTCATCTGGTGATCCTGCCAGTAACACACTTCCTGTGCCTGAATGGCTACGCTCACTCCTCCACTGTGCCTATGGAAGAAGCCACAGTTGCTTATTTGGACTACACACAGGCCTTCCTCTACTCACCACGGTTACATCAGGGGAAGGGATGGGCGTAGTTTACTTTTAAAAACTCCCTTCCAGCATAACTTATATATACATAGGCCTTAACACCAACTGTATGCAAATATGCGTCTGCCAGCCCGCTTTTCTGCGCTGAGAGCATACTCCCTAGCATGGTCCCAGCCCAGTGACCAAGCTGTCACCATTTATGTTTGGCTAGCCGGTGGTACAGGCTCCTAATCATGTGACTGCTGTGACAGCCAATCACAGCCATCAAATTGATCGTGAAGCCCGCCCTGACCTCTTATCATTCATAATCCCTTAAAGGGCCAGCAGGAACCACCACCAATGGTTTCAAGCAACTTTGTACTGATGCAACAGTACTCATAGGCAGAGGTTGTAAAGTGGGTGCATTGCGCCCCACTATAAACCTTATAAAGAAGCGCGCCCCTAAATGCCAGAGGCGCACAAGGACACATCAGAGCAGATAATCCGTTTGGACGACCACGTTCAGCTGAAGTAAGCGTTATCAGCTTAGGGTGTCGTAGGCACATCATGGCCACCAATTAAATGTAAAAAAAAAAGGGACACACAAGCAGCATGCAAATTCAGTCGGCTGACATTGCCCTCAGGTAACGCGTCCTTTCCTTCAATACGCAATTCTACTAAAAGAACGTTTAATTGGCTTCCAACCAATTATCCCCCTTCGAGGGCTTGAAGCTGCCATAGCTACCAGCCTATCGGCGCGATAAGGGTTAAGCCTCCTCAGTCAATACTACACGGTGTGACCAGACACTCCGGATAGACGGCGAAAATTTGTCAGTAGTGACCTTCAAAAAGGGACGCAATGTTCTTTCAAGGACATCAGCCGCCAGCAATGAAGACTCTGACAGCTTCTCTTTTCACCACGGAAGACTCAGCTGGGGTTAGGCGATCGCGCAACTTGTAATACACGGCAAACCTTTTGTCTGGCGCTCCTTAATGGCGGAATGCGGCTCTGACATTAGCGGGTATCAAATCAATTACATAAATTGTCAGGCTGCCGGGTTCACAAGCTTCCGGGCTGATTACTTGTCAAGATGTCATGCGTGCAATTAGCTCCCATGACTATCCGACAGGCAGACCTTGATGTCCAAATTGAGGCAAGGTTGCCAGCACATGCGTTGCCCGGGCTCGCGGGAGATGGAGCGCTCGGCGCATTGTAAGGAAGAGGCTTGTCATAAAAAAAAACGCTAATTGCGCTGCAAACCCAATTAGTTCCTTGCCATATCAACGGGGCTTTTGGAGGGATCAAAGGTGCCTCCACTGTAAAGGGATCCTTACGCTGGAGGTGGAAACCAACCTTCGTTAAAGGAAATCTCTGATTTTAACCCTATTTGACATTTTTACAAAATAGTAGAGAAATCCAGTGACAGTTTATGTGGAAGCAGTGGCGTCACAAGGCATGTGCGGCCCGCACCCGGTGATACCCCCTCTTAAAAGTCAGGCACTTGGTCATGGGCCGAGAGCCTGACAGTGGCACAAGAGAGAGGAGCGGACCTGATCCCGCCAGGTCAATGTCCCCCCCCCCCCCCTTTTCGTG
>NW_017306324.1:1170747-1182423 GCF_000935625.1 Nanorana parkeri
TTTTGCTGGTGTCCATCACTAAGATGGCCGCGGGCAGTGAAACACAACATCGCGCATATGTACCATGGACGTCACAACGCATGTGAGGTGGCCGCACCGGGTGACACCCACCCTGGTGCCGCCGCTGTGTGGAACTCCAGGCACAACTCAAAAACGACACAGTCTGATACCAGTATTAATCCTTTGACACTAGTTGGCTCATTCTGATACAAAAATTTATCATTTGTTTAAAGCAAAAAGAGAAGAATTATTGTTAGAAAAATCAATAAAACGCATTAATGGCGATAAACGCACATTTTAGATTGTAAGCTCTCAGGAGCAGGGCCCTCCTAACCCTCCTGTCTTTTTTTTTTTAATTCTTTATTTAGAAGAGATTTTTCCTTTTTTTACATAAAACAAGCAGGGTACAATGGGTGTCAACAATGGCCCGCAAGGGCTGAGAAACTTGCATAGACATAACAACTAACCCTCCTGTCTTGAATAGTGTTGTAACTGTACCACCTCTCTTCATTTTGTAAAGCGATGTGCAAATTGTTGTTGCTATTGCTAAATATAAATCCTGAATAATATTAATAACAATAATAATAATAATATTAATATCAATACCAGTAATAATAATTATAACAACAACATCAAGAATAATAAAAATTATACTACTAATAATAATTATTATTTAATTGTTCCTTAAAATTAATAATATTAATAATAAGAATATGAATAAACATTATTATTATTACTATTATAGTAAAGTCTCAGTTATCCAGTATTCAACTAACCAGAACTCTCATCTAACCAGACAAAATAATCCCCTGTGTACTCACTGTTTTGCTGATCAGCAGACATGTAAGCTGCAGAAAAATTCTGTTCGGATATTTTATTATTTTGGAATGCGGGATTCAGATCCGAAATTCAATTCGGTTCGGGTTTAGGATTCGGTCGAAATCCGAATTTAGTTAGTTTCGGATGAGATTACGAATATTAGTTTTGAATACCACAGAAAACCAGATACAGATATTAATACTAAAGTTGAATCTCCCAGACCCCAATGGCATTCAGGATCCCAATTTCTGAATTGCATTCAGGAGCTCCAGAAAGCCATACGGGTCTGGGAGCCATATACATACAGGTGAAACTCGAATAATTAGAATATCGTGCAAAGTTCATTTATTTCACTAATGCAACTTAAAAGGTGAAACTAATATATGAGATAGACTCATTACATGCAAAGCAAGATAGTTCAAGCCGTGATTTGTCATCATTGTGATGATTATGGCTTACAGCTCATGAAAACCCCAAGAACCCCAAATCCACAACCTCAGAAAAGTAGATTATTACATGCAATCAATAAAACACAGATTGTACATAGAACAATATCGGACCTCTGAAAAGTACAAGCATGCATATGTACTCAGTACTTGGTTTGGGCCCCTTTTGCAGCACTTACTGCAATTACTTTTGCACGATATTCTAATTATTCGAGTTTCACCTGTATATTACTAGAGCTGAGGCTCCCAGACCTGAATGGCATTCGGGATCTGAATTTCAAAATTGCATTTGGGAGCTCCTGCATGCCATTCAGGTCTGGGAGCCTCAGCTTTAGTATTATATGTATATCCTGAACACACATTTCCGTGTTCAGACCCATTTGGATCTATTAAACCAAAAAACAGATCTGATTGGCCAGAAAAGTCACATGTCCGATTCAATTTCATTTTGAAAAAAATTCGGACGGGATCGGAAAATTCGGAACCGAAATTCGGATTTGGACACATTCGCATACATTGGGATTCGGAAATTCACAGCGCTGACCATCCTGCAGCCCTCGTGGAACCACAAATCCCAGCGTACCCTGGCAGTCATTGTGCTGGAAACTTGCGGCTCTTCAAACTCTGCCAGCGCGGCGGATTATCTGGGCCGGCAGCCTCCAATGATTCCGAATGCCAAACACATCTAGCGAAATAATCTGTTCTGCTGAGAGATAAAAGAGGGAAATCTGCTATCGCCTTTCTCAAAGGACAGCCACTTGTCAAACCTTCCGGCCGCCTGATAACAACTACATCACCCCTTATGCGCTGGAGCCGCCCGCGGCACCGATGGACTCCTGCGTTCGAGGACCGCCATCGCCGCTTGTTATCTGGAAATCATCACCGCTTACAGCTGGGACAGTTCATTTCATCTGTATCAATAAAAAAGCTTCTTGTGGCCGATAAAGGCAAAGATGTCTGATCCGTAAAACAATCCGCCAATCGTGTTAAAGCCCCATAGCTGGTCGAACGCATATAAGACAACGGCTCTATTCATCTCACCGCAGCAGCACTTAGGATGCGCTAAGTAGCACTGAAGGCATGCTAAAATGACATACAACAATGTGGGGTAGCGGGCATTTTAGCCTGCCTTAAAGTGCATGTATACCCATTATAATGTTTTCTTGTTTTGGATAGAGTAGGGAAGGGTGAGAATCCCTGTCATGTTTTTTTAAAACATTTTTTTATTTAAAAAAAAAAAGATATAGGGCAAAGATAGGTCATACTTTTAAATGCTCGTATACAAAGACCAATGACAGAGCCCGACCGAAAGCCATTAAAGTGATAGTGAAGCCGAAAGGTTTTTAAGCTTTTTCAAATGCTGATGAAATCACTTACAATGGATGCTTCTCCTCAGTGGCGTCACAAGGGGTGCGCGGCCCGCACCCTTAGTGACACCATTGGAGGGGTGACACCAAAATGACTGACAGTCATTTTGGTGTCACCCCCTCTAAAAAGTCGGGCACTCGCTCATGGACCAAGAGCCCGAGAGTGTCAGGAGAGAGGAGGGGACCCGGCGGGATAGCTCATCCTGCCGGGTGAATGCAGGCCGTTCTTCCCGCTACGGCTATCACTTCGGCTCAGTCGAGATGAAACATATGCTTGCGGCTGCTGTACGGGCTGCTGTCCGGGTTTAAGATGCTATGAAACCCGGACCAGGCATTCAAAACCTGCACTGCCCGGGTGAATCCCGCACAGGTGGCAACCCTAATCTTGAGGCGCCCCTGAGGGAGGCAGAAGGCTGATCCAGAGCACTGATGGTTTTTGGATGGAAAAATGCTCAAAATTCTCCTCAAAATGTTCTTCCCGGAGACCCGAGAGCCCTTTCCCTGGTCCATGGATACTTTTGGGGGGAATTTATGGAGCAGACAGAATCTGGAGCTGTTCCCTATGGCAACCAATCAGCTTCTCTCTTCAGTTTGTTCGGTTAAGGTTTGAAAATGAAAGAGAAAAGCTGATTGGTTGCCATGCACAGCTGCTCCAAATTTTGATAAATTCCCCTCATTGTCTCCAAGCAATGTCAGCGCTCTTCTCTGCAGCCTGAAAAATACACAAAAGTCATTTCAAAATGTTTTGTTGGCGGAAGCTCATTGATTTTAGGGGTCTGCCCTAATGCAAGGCATTTTAATGCGTGTCCTAATGCAAGGCGTGTTAATGCGTGACCTGATGAGCGGTAATACATGTGCATTACCGCACCACACAAGTGTAAATGGGCCCTTAAGGTTTCCTTCTACCTCCTTCCTGTAGTCAGAAGCATCTTTTATTGCTTCCTGTGAAATCATCGCTGTGCCATGAGCCGTGAAATACTCTAGCAGCACAGGGAGCAGTTCTTGCCCTTTCTGTGCACCCCTCCCACTGAAACACCTAAGGCAGCCCCTGTTCTATCAAAGTTTTTGACTGCGTTAGAATGTATGACCGGTGACATGGTCACACATTTTACCGTAATCCCGCCCAGTTTTTCGGCAGCGGAATGTGTGACCGATCACGGGGTCACAAATTTTAACGTAATCACGCCCATTTTTTCGGCGGTGGAATATGTGACCGGCAAAAGGAGAAGAATTCCAACGCTTTGTCAGCTGTTCCAGGGCAGATCGGCATCGCAGATGGTATGTGCAGGAGAACCGATCTGCCCCTGAACAGCTGATCGGCCCTGAACTGTGACTTTGTGACTCCGATCTCACATTCCACAGAGTCGGATAGAAGTGACATTTTCAGGACCGATCAGCTGTTCCAGGGCAGATCGGTTCTCCTGCACATACCATCTGCGATGCCGATCTGCCCTGGAACAGCTGACAAAGCGTTGGAATTCTTCTCCTTTTGCCGGTCACATATTCCACCGCCGAAAAAGTGGGCGGGATTATGTTAAAATGTGTGACCACGTGACCGGTCACACATTCCAACCGAGTCACAAACTTTGATAGAACACCGCCTCTTCTACCATTTAGAACAGACCTGTTGGTCACCTATGCAGAGGCAGGTAGTGCATGCAAATTCCATGCAGATGGTGTCCCCATTGGGATCTTGCACCAGGATCTGCAACAGCCATGCTGGGACTTGCAGTTCCTCAGCAGTCGGTAGCAGTAGGACGTTGCCTGTGATATTAGAAGTAGAGAGAGAGGGGGAGATGCAATCTTCTCTAAAGTGAACAAACTGAAGAAATTCATTCCGCGAGCACGTTTTCCATCATGCACCATCTGGCCGGCAATTCCATAGGCCAGATGCGGCTCACGCCAAGACACGCTGAAGATTTGCTGCCCCCAATCTCACCGGGGTAGACACTGCTGTTCTTGAGCTCAATCAGTGCAAGACACGGAGCTCTGATCAGTATTCACACATGGCGGCCTCTTATCACTGGTCCCTCTGCCGCCTGTCCGGACCTTCCTGCACCGGGAGGAGGGGGGTCACAGCGCGGATCTGTCCTGGTGGGGGGTCAGTGAGGGGATGATTTTATAAGTTATCAGCTTTTCCGAAGCCTGGAAAGAATTCCGACATAGTAATCAACAATTGCCGGATCCACCGCAGCCGTCCACGGATCATCATGTAGACCGGACTCACCGTGTTTTTCAGGGTTCGCCACGATTTAGACGCTGCCTGCATTTTGCATGCGTGCTGCATACATCTTACATGCATTGACATACACAGGGCTACTATTAGGAATCATGGGGCCCCGGGCGGCCAAATTGGCAGGACCCTCCATGTGACAGCATTTGGAGGTGACAGGTTCTCTTTACAGGGACATCAGGGGTCTATTAGTCTCCCTGCCCTCCAATACAGATGATCAAGCGCAGGATGGAGAGCACAGCGCTTCCTGCTTCATTTATCACAGAGCAGATAGGGGATTGCATCTCCATATTGACACCATTTGCGTGGTTCCGGGCCCCCCAGAGGAGCAGGGGACTCCCAAAACCACAGTACAATGCACAATCGCAGACTAGTACATGTGATCTGGGTGGCTGTCCAGCTGTACAGATCACTTGTACTTGACAAGCTGTGCAGTCGTCACAGGGAGTTCCTATTGGGGGAAGCCATGTGGGCATCCCCTGCCGCCATCCCCCCCCCTGCTGTCCTTATAGGGGCCTGGGCCCAGTACGAGGTCTGCCTGTCAGTGGCGCAACAAGGGGGTGCGGCCCGCACCCAGGTGACACCATTGGAGGGGTGACACCAAAATGACTGACAATCTTTGGACTGAAGCTGAATAGTGCAGCAAACGCTGGTTTTATTTGGCTGCCGTTCTGATTTAAGATATACCTTAAGTCAGGGGGTCAACTCATGCCCTCCAGCTGTTGTGGAACTATAAGTCCCATGAGGCATTGCAAGACTGACAGCCACAGGCATGATTTCCAGAGACTGATGCATGCTGGGATTTGTAGTCTCACCGCAGCCAGAGTCTGCCCACCCACCCCACTTAAAGGAGAACTATGAGGTCAGGGTTTTTCCCCATAGTTCTCCTTAGGGTAACGGGAGGACACAAACTAGCGTCCTCCCGTCACCCTAAGCTCAGTACACCGCGAGCTACAGCTCCCGGTATACTGAGACGCCACAGCCGGAGCGAATCCCGACAATTATGTCTGGATCCGCCCAGCTGCGTGAGTGACAGCTGGCTCTGCCTATCTAGAGGCAGAGCCAGCTGTACCCGCCCCCTCCCCCGTCCGTTCCGCCAGTCAGCGCGGGCGGAGCGGGGAGGGGGGAATCCAGCCCCTCCCCTGTCACGGCAGAGAGCCGTGACAGGATCGAGAAGTGAGCGAACGCCGGTATGTGTTCCCTCACCTCCCGATCTACTGAGCCGACCTGTGACAGTCTCATTGTCACACGTCGGCTAGAACTATGAGGTGAGTGAAAAGCAATCACCTCATAGTTCTCCTTTAATACACTGCCCACTCCTGACTTAATTAGAAATATCTGAAGTGGACAGAGATGGGAAAGTTTAGGACCTCTGTCAGGTTGCTGTCTCTGTCTCTGCAGACACTGAGATTCGTTCTCTGTCCTGGTGACCATAATGGAGAGATAAATCAACATTTTACTGCCGTCACTAGTTATATGGGGATCTCTTCCAACATGGACGCCTGTTCCAGAGACAACTAAGAACACATTCGACTTGTAAAAGAGATCTCCTCTCACTTCCTGTTGTGTCTCAAGGACAGGAAGTGAAGGAAAATCTCCCCGGTGGGACACAGGAAGATAAAAGCAACATGAAATAGAACTGAAACTGTGACATTTTTAATAAATTTGATACTTTTTACCTTTTTATATATCTTTCATCATTTCTGGCCAGTTCTCAATCTTTCTCTTCATATCCCCTCTCCCGTCCTCGTCTTCTGTCTCTATATCAGTTGACAGATTATCATTATGAGTGGATCCCCCGTGAGATGCAAAATCATTTTTTAATGAGCTGTAAAATCCTCGTTTTTTGGTTTCACAAGTTCTCAGGTTTTTTTTTTCCACTTGTAATGTCGTGTGGTTTCTGCTGCTGATGACATTCTGCGTTTGACTCTGTGTAGATCAGGGGTGGGCAAATTCAAGCCCTCCAGCTGTTGTGGAACTACAAGTCCCATGAGGCTTTGCAGGATTCTCACAGCTGCAGGCGTACCTGCCAGAGATGCATGCTGTGATTTGTAGTTTCACCACAGCTGGAGTGTCAAGGGGCAGCCAACCTTGGCACTCCAGCTGTGGTGAAACTACAGCATGTCTCTGCCTATGAAGTCATGGCTGTGGCAGTCAGGGTCTTGCAATTCCTCATGGGACTTGTAGTTCCACAGCTGGAGTGCCAAGGTTGCCTACGCCTGCTCTATTCTATGGCGCAGTTTGCTAACAGGCAGTTGAACATCAGGTCCCCTAGCTCTACACTGACCGTGCCAGCTTGTTAAGGTTGGGGATCACATAATGGGGGTGGACACAGACCGTGGCTGTCGAGCCTTCCGCCGCCTTGCGCCTTTTCAAGCGGCGCTTCCTGCCTTTCAACTGACAACCCTCTGAACACGTGATGAATTATACATACGTGCATACACATATCAATTATGCATATAAATTACATAATGATAAAAGTGACTGCGGTGAACGGCCCTCTGCCTGTCAGGGAGCAGAGATATCGCTGCGCTCTTTCAGCCTTCTGATTCCCGCGCATATTTTGGCACTGCTCAAAGGTCTGACTGTTGTTCAGAGCGGATGTAGATTGCGTTACCGCCTTTCATGGCACATCCTCACGGTCACATTGTTGGGGGAGAATGTTGCAGAAGAGATGGGATGGACGCGGCGTCCAGAGCGGATTTTCAATGTTGCAGCAACGCGCGGTAATGCATGTAACATGTGTTGCGGTGTCATGACTGAAGTCATCCCAACGCGCGAAGCCAATGGCAGGGTGCTGCATTGCAAAAAAAGGATCATGTGTGATTTTGGGCTCATTCACACAGGTGTGCAAATCCCTACGACATTCCCACCCATGCAGAGACCTGCTCCAGGGAGGGACAGGTGCTGCGTGTAATTGTGTGCAGCTTCCTGTACCGCCCTATAGGGGCTACACGTATGTGCAGGTTCGGGTTGGCGCCCAAAGCTTTCTGGCTACATGATGAATGGAGTGATTAATGGAGGAGGCAACAGCATTTCAGAAATGATTGAAGATGAAGTTCAGGAGCTTCTATACAATTACTATGAAAATGAATATTCTGTATCGCTAGAGAAGTTCTCTTTGAGAAGAAGATTAAAGAGATGGTGAACCCATAATATGTTTGCTAAGGGGCCCCCATCACACAAAGGTATGGCCCTGTTTGGGTGTAACTTTTCGTGATTTGGGATTTCCAAAAGGTTTCTGGGACCAAAAGCTGCTCCCAGGGGCTCTTTCTTCCTTATATCTGCTTCTGCTGTTGCCTGGGCTTGACTTCCAGTCCCACCAGGTCCCTCCCTTCTATCTTTGCATCACTGGCAGAATTTTTAAAGGACGTGGTTAAGGTCCTTTGTCTTGCCCCATAATCTTGTCAGGCCAGTTGCCAGTGACTTCCCAAACCATTCTACACAATTTTGCAGAAATTTCTGCTCTGCAATACTGCAAAGCATTCCCTTTGAGATGATGATTAAAGAGATCGGGGTCCCATAATGCGTTTGCTAAGGGGCCACCATCACACAAAGTTACGATCCTGTTTAAGTCCAATTTTTGGTGTTCGGATTTCTAAAACGTTTCTGTGTCTAAAAGCTGCTCCCAGGGTTCTTTCTGGCTTACATCTGCTTTTGTTGTTGCCCGGGGTTCACTTCAATGCCACAAAATCCCAAAGTTGTTGGCTGGGCCTGGCTTCCAGTGCCACTAGGTCCCATCCTTCTATCTTAGCATCCCTGGTGGAATTTCTAAAGGAAGTGGCTCATTCTGTTTCTGCATTATGAATATGTTGTTGACTGGGCCTGACTTCCAGTGCCACTAGGTCCCACCCTTCTATCTTAGCATCTCTGGTGGAATTTCTAAAGGAAGTGGCTCAGGCTGTTTCTGCATCATGGATACTGTATAAGTTGTTGGCTGGGCTTGGCTTCCAGTGCCACCAGGTCCCACCATCCTATCTTAGCATCCCTGATGAAACTTCTAAAGGTAGTGGCTCAGGCTGTTTTTTGGTCCCATCATCTCATTAGGTTGAGCTGCCAGGAGCTCCCCAAACCATTCCACACTTTTTTGCGCAAATGCTGCTCTATAATACTTACTTACTGTTTTTAACCAGTTTTGGATTCCCATCAACATCAAGGGGACGTCCAGTTCATAAATTCTAAGTAGCATATTTTTAGAAGGTTCAACCATACCCTAGCTGATAGAACGTTTCAGAATTTTGCTCCTCCCTACTTTAAAGTTCTGTGAACAGTTGAACCCACGGAAAGCAATTTTTACTCATTAGACTTGAAAAGTTCCAAAAACTTTCATAAAATGTCAACAGTCTGCATAGCATCTTTTGTTATATTCAGGAACTGCAGGAGGAAGGAAATGTGGACACGAGACCACGCGATTCTACAGAAATTGAAGGGCAATCTTGTGACAAGGAACATTTGGCATTTGGATGGCCCTAAACATTTTGAGTTAAAGACTACGCTGATGTATAAAGTAAATGCGTCTTTCAAAATGTCAACAAGTGTGAGAAGGATGAAAAAAACATTGGATTGAATGTCTGAGGGCTTGAAGCCACTCGGCTGACGTCATGATGCCAGGCTAAGGAGTACTCTTGAGCTGCAGGTGTACCTGGCAGGCGGCTTAGCTGTGCCGCAGCACGGCACTCCAACGCAAATGAACAAACAAATTAAAATGATTGTATCTTAGCAGTTAGAGGCATTTGTTGAATGTCGTAGATGAGCTGGAAGCTGATTTACGGATTGGCAGCGGCCGCGGCGGAACCAAACGAGAACAGTCCTCATAAAGAGTCGGGATTCAGACGACTGCGTTTGTGACTAGGTCCCAAAAGTGGAGGGCTTGCGAGCTCTACCACCACAACACTACCAACAGTTTGCCTTGGCAGCAAATCCCTCTTTCCACAGACCTCTACAAATAAATATATCTCACAAGTCTGCACAGAGACATTTTTATGGCAGTATACAGTAACAGATCACCTTTTATCATTAAAAAGCCACTCTTGAGCTCCAGTACAGGGACTTTGCCTAGGCTGAGATGATGTCATCAGTCTGCTGCAGGCAAGAGGAAGCATTTCCTCAGTTTCAGTCCCTTTTTCCTTCTCAGAAAGTTAGGAGGTATGGCATTCAAACTGCTGGTTCCCTATGCAATGAGCAGACAGGTGACAAAGGAAGAAGCAAAGCTAAAATAGGAAATAATGGTGTCAGATACAGAAGGTCCAGTATACGTAGTGTGTATTAAGACATTTGCCTGGAGATTAGGAAACAGCAACAGCACATGTGTCAAACTCAAGGCCCAGGGGCCGAATCCGGCCCACCAGGCCATTTCCTAGACTTCTACTTTCAGATCTAGGTATTAAGTTATTGCTAAAACCAGTGATAATCGAATGCAGAGGCAATTATGATAAAGATTTGATACATTTATATAGTCTTACAGATACCTTTGCGGGCAACCATAATGTCGATGCGGCCCACGATTAAATTGAGTTTGACACCCCTGATATAGGAATTGTTGGAAAGCTGCAGCAGATTTGACTCACAAGGTAAGATGTTGCTGGACACATAAAAAGAAAATGACATGACAACCATGCAGTTCTACTATGTTGATTATGACATTAGGAATAACACTACCGCCTAGTGGCAGACCTTGTAATTACACTATAATATATGAGAATGGTTGCTGCACCTATGTCTGTATAAACAACATGCTAACAAGAATCCATGCCACATCACCACCACCATTAACACTGTGATTTGTACTGCCCATAAACACTGCAGCTTTGTGATCCTCTCAAAAACTTTCAACAAAATTCAACCTACCACCATCCCTGCCATATAGGTAAAAGCATAAATATTCATACTATTGCATAGAGGTGTGTAAAGTGCAATCAATAAACAGGACAGCCAATCAGAAGTATTCAGTAAAAGTTAGGTTTTTAGCCTCTGTAATTAGCCTTTATTTAAAGTGTATGTAAACCCCAACAATGAACTTATCTTTAATTTGCTCCCTTTTGGTCTATTATATATATCACAAAAAGTGTTTTATTATATGTGTTGGATAAGAGCAAAAATAGCTGTTAAACCTGCCAAAATTCCAGCACCGTCCTGTGTTCTGTCTTATCTCAAACATTGTCATCACCCTTGCCCTGTTGGACTACAGTACTCCATTATTATGGAGAAGAAGAGAGCGGGAGGTGGGCTATAGTCCTGTCCTAGGGTGACAATTAGGGTTGCCTCCTGTCCAGGATTGACCCGGATAGTGTGGGTCTGAATGCCGTGTCTGGGTTTCATGGCAGCAGAAACCCGGACACAAGATGTCAGGCAGACAGGGGCAACCAAAATTAAGATAGAGGCTACTGACCCCCCCCCCCCCCCCCCGCCCCCCAACTGAAAATATGAAAATAGTCTCTACTGTGATATTTACATCTGAATGGTGCTATTTACATATGAATAAGCCGTGACTCATTCTCCCAAAAAATTATCACTGTGTCTCTAGAGTGTTCAGGTTTCTCTTGAAGAAAAGGTGGAAACCCTAGTCACAATACTGCTCCTCTATAGAAGCAGTAAGTAAGCGTTGTCACCTTACGACAGGAAGTGTGTTACCAGCAGGATCTCCAGGTGAAAATAAAGGAAAACAAGCCTGAAAAAAAAGAAAACTAATGCCGCCACCATACTGTATATAAGGATGGGAAACTGCAATATGTTACACTTTTGATCTTGGGTTTAGATACATTTTAAAAGAAAGATACAACATATTAAAATAAAATGCTAAATTAAAATAATT
>NW_017306324.1:1184002-1194978 GCF_000935625.1 Nanorana parkeri
GCTTTAAAAAAAACAAAACTTTGGCTCCACTCTGATCTGGCTGCAAATTTAATTGGTTGCGATGTATCTCTGAGCTTTGCATAATATTTTTGATTTTTGTATCTTTTTTTCTATTAGTTACATATTTATTTATGATTATTTTGTATCTTTTTTTCCTATAGAGTCTATGTACCATTTGCTGCTTAGGCTGTGACATGTACAATGAGCTGAGAAGCAATGAATCCATAAAATAACCGGGGAAGAGCCGGCCGTCCCGCTTTCTTCTAAAGCTCTACCTGTGTACACGAGCCTCTTAATTCCGTCCGCAGGCGTGCGTTTTCCAACTGCACAGCCGCTAAGCCTTTACGCGTCTGCTTTCACCTTGGAGAGTCACCTAACGCTTGGCTGTGTCCCTCCTGCCGCGCGTGAAACTACAGTTGTTCCTTCTCAGAATATTCCGCAGCATCGGAGGCAATTAAAACACCATTAGCATTTTACAATTCAGCTTCCACCGCTTACTAGTTCATTTTTTCTGAAGTGTAACGGGCTCAGAGCGTCAACGCAAGACTGCAATCGTTACCCAGCCATTGACCTCTAAATCGTCGGCACAGAATGTTTGTTCAGAGCTGCAGCTGACATGCCCCGTGCCTGGTGACGGCTGAAAATAAATAAATGTGTCCGATGCAAGCCGTCATTGCCATCAGCGAGGAGATAGGAAGCTTGTATTAAGAGCTTGCAATCAAGTCAGCGTTATTTTCCTGTACACAGAGGAGCTCAGCAGACCTTGACAAATGCTCTGTCTGTCTAACATGACTATATATAAGCTGCCCATACATGGAGGACTATTTTGTTAACCCAACATGAATATCTGTTGGACACTTGAAAGTCCCTTTCTCTAATGATCCATGAGTAAAGGGCAGGAGTGGTGGGAAATGACGTCATATAATCTGCACCAATTGGTGTGGTCATTATAAAGATGGCTTCTATTGCTCCCAGGCATCCAAATGGATAGATTGGATAGATCTGACCATGCGTGTCTCTACATCTATTGGTGTGGTCATTATAAAGAATGGCTTCTATTGCTCCCAGGCATCCAAATGGATAGATTGGATAGATCTGACCATGCGTGTCTCTACATCTATTGGTGTGGTCATTATAAAGAATGGCTTCTATTGCTCCCAGACATCCAAATGGGTAAATTGGATAGATCTGACCATGCGTGTCTCTACACCTATTAGTGTGGTCAATATAAAGAATGGCTTCTATTGCCCCCAGGCTTCCAAATAGCTAGATTGGATAAATCTGACCATGTGTGTCTCTGCATCTATTGGTGTGGTCATTATAAACTTGGCTTCTTTTATTCCCAGGCATCCAAATGGCTAGATTAGATAAATCTGACTATGTGTGTCTCTACACCTATTGGGTTGGTCATAATGAAAGTTGGCTTCTATTATTCATTTGGATTCAAATGGCTAAATTGGATAGATCTGACCATGTGTGTCTCTACACCTATTGGTGTGGTCATTATAAAAATGGCTTCTATTATTCCAGAAAATCTATATGGCTAGTTGGAAAGATCTGACCATATGTGTCTCTGCACCTATTGGTGTGGTCATTGTAAAGATGGCTTCTATTCCCCCCACGCATCCAAATGGCTTGAATGGATAGATCTGACAATGTGCGCCTCTGCACCTATGTGTGTGGCCAATTCCAAAGATGGCTTCTGTTGCTCCCAGGCATTCAAATGGCTTGAGTGTATAAATCTGGTGGCGTGTGTATAGATAGGTCTGTACATTTGGTTATACAGGGCACAAGTCCATGTATTGACAGAATGGCACTATGTGACAATGCACGATTGGGTGATGTAGGGCATCATTTGGGGGGTGATATCCTGTTTGATAGTTTCCAAGCATATGACCTATCTTTGACTGTTCTCATTGAGACACAGGAAGAAAGTCCTTAAGCCTCATGCATGTATTGGCCAAGTCAACAATGCAGCAGGTCCTGTTGTGTTTGTGGTCAAAGTTTCGGCGCTCATCATTCTTGGTGAGACATCTTCCTGTCTATGGCCATGGATACAGATCGGATCACCCAATATTGATAAACCACCCTAACGGTGCTGCTCGGCCACTTAGGGGAAACTCAGCACAGTGACATTATGTGATACAAGGGGCTGGCACCAAGTGAGGAACTAGGAATGTGACACAGAACCACCCTCAGCAAGCCCACAAAGTCATCTGTGGCTATGGGCCTGGATGTATGGCCATGATTATATCATATGTTCTAATACCTAATCACAAAAGTAAAATTTGTTCAGCTGCTACATTCCTAATTTTCCTTAAATTTTAAAACTGCTCATGCGCTCTGCAAACTTACAAACACCCAAGCAGATTCAATCCTCACCTGTGACAAAAGGTAGCAAACAGTTTAAGGACTGAGCTCAATGAGCATAATGAAAAAAAACATCGGCATCTGCCTAAGATAAAAGCTTCTAGAATGCTGGAAAGTTTCGATCTGTGGAACAAATGGTACTTTCAAAGAAGCAGCCATGGAGAATGAATTTAGGATGAACTGTCAGTATGGTTGCCATGCAAATCTTTCTAGAATAAGCCATACTCAGATCTTTTACCCCAAAACTTCAGCACCTATTGGAATTGTAGGTTGTAAAATCTGGCGCCAGACCTAACTATAACCAGAGCCTGGAGAACAACAGGGAAGAGGTCAAAAATTTTCAACCAGATCAGTACCCAGGAATATTTCTCATATGATATCCAGCTGTTGTGAGTGGCCAAATCGGACAATCTTAGGATGCTTGATATTCTATCTGTCTGTCTGTCTGTCTGTCTGTCTGTCTGTCTCTCTCTCTCTCTCTCTCTCTATCTATCTATCTATCTATCTATCTATCTATCTATCTATCTATCTATCTATCCAATGCATATAGGCACAACCGTGTATAATGTACACGACATTATGATGTAACAGCACACAATTTAGTATCAATAACCTAATCACTGTCAATATATGTTCCATTCACACCAAGATAATCACCTATTTTAGTAAAAGAGAAAAAAAATTGCCATTTATAGAAATCATGATCTGGGCTAATCCTAAATTAGCCGGCAATGCATTCCAAAATTATGTCCTTACCAAGACAACCTCCTCCAAGCTGATCAGTAAAATATCAATCTGAATTTTAACCCAAAACTCACAAATCTTCATAAGGTCACAATGTAAGCTTTCACTATCTGAAGTAGCAATTCCTAGCCCAAGGAAAACCAAATGATTAGATAACATTACATATCATGCGAGGGTTCCTGGGTAATGTATGATAGTATTAATATTAATTAGGATGAGCCCAGATCATAATTTCTATAAATTACACATTTTTTTTTTTCCTCTTTTACTAAATAGGTTATTATCTTGGAGATGACGGGAGAAGAAGGCGAGGGAACAACTTATGCATGACAGTCCAGCACTCGAGACGGCTATCTCTCCACCGCTAATGTTATCACTTGTGGAAACAACCCTCCGCAGTCCAGGTAAATTTCACAACCGAAATGCCAAATTACAGAAATGTCGCCCGGGCAGCCCCGTCCGATTAGCATTTCTTCACGCCTGATGACCCGTCCAAAGTCATTTTGGTCCTCTCCATCGCACTGGGAGGCTTTGTTCACAGACATACATAAAAAAAAATGGACATATAGCGATTGAACTGTAATTTCTGCAGCTTGCTGCATTCGCCAGCTGCGGGGAAACAAGGAAAGAGCCACACGATACACTGAGCCCCCAATGCTGCAGAGGCAACAGGGGAACACGACCACGGGCCAGTCGATTAGGGTCAATTGCAGGGCACCTGTGGGCGTTCGGTGCGCTGATGCAAATGGGGCAGCTTACGTAAGGGGGAAAACAATGCATTTCGCTCAGCGAAGGGGTCAAATGCTCCCCACTAAAGGGGTAATGTGTACCTGGAGGGTCTTTCCAGAAATGGTATAATGTATAGCTAATGGAGCTTAGCAGTAGAGAAGTAAAGAGGCATGCACGGCTTACCCTTTAGGTGCAGCCTGGTGGGGTGTTGTACAGGAAGTTTATTGCCCCCCGGGGATGGACAGCTGTTCCTCAGTGGCAGGGGGGGCTCTCCAGCACCAGGGTCTTCTCCGGCATGGTAGTAGTAGGGTCCCTGCTCCCGAGATTGGATTTTTTGGCTTACAGTTTTTCTTTTCTTCCCCCCTCCCTTTGGACTGATAGCTCCTGATCCAGCTGCAGCCTGGGATGAGGATGCTTCTGAATGCTGCAGGTGTGTGTGTGTGAGTGTGCTGCAGCCTCCAATTCCCTCCTTCTCTCTCCCTGTCTCCTTCCCTCTGTTCTTCCCACTACAGCCCTCCCTCTCTCTCCTATTCCATGCCGTCTATTCCCCGACTCCCCCCCTGCCTACTACTCTCCCTGCATCACCCCCTACACACACACATATACTCTCATACACAAACATAAATATTCCCCCTCACATACATACACAATAGATACACGCCAGACTCGGACAGCACACAAACAGAAATATTTCTTCCCCCAACTACACAGCTACAAGCATACACAGCCTGCACAGTGATAAACATTCCCTATTGCACACTGTATATATGTTCACCATACACAAGCATAAACATTCCCTCTCACACATATATGTAGAAGGCGCTCTCACGTACACAGAGGTTTTACTCATGAATAAACATGTATTTTCCCACCATACACACGCACAGGATAATATAGTTAGGTAGCTCAGAAGGCGGTTCTGATGTGCAAAGTGCAGTAGCCCACAGCAACCAATGATAATACATATGTCAGGGGTCTGGCTCCACTAAAGTGAACACCACTCTTTTTTCACCCTCTTCCCCCATGTCTCTCTTTTTCCCTCCTCATCCCCTTATCCCCATACATGTTTCTCTCCCTCCTCTCGCCCTTACCCCATGCCTTTTTCTGTCCCTCCTCTCCTCCTTACCCCCATACCTCTTTCTCCCCTTTACCCCCATACCTCTTTCTCCCCTTTACCCCCATACCTCTTTCTCCCCTTTACCCCCACCTTACCCCCATTCCTCTTTCTCTCCCTCCTTCTCCCCCATACCTAGTTCTCTTCCTCCTCTAGCCCTTACCCCTATACCTCTTTCTCTCCCTTACCACATACCCCTTTCTCTCCCTCCTCACCCCTTTCCCCCCATACCTTTTTCTCCCCCTCATCCCCATACCTCTTTCTCTCCCTCCTCTCCCCCTTACCCCCATTCTTCTTTTTCTCCCTCCTCTCCCCCTTAACCCCATACCTCTTTCTTCCCCTTACCCTCATACCTCTTTCTCCCCCTTGCTCTTTTCCCTCTTGTGCCCCCACTGCTCTTCTCTCTACCCTGTTTCCCCAAAAATAAGACCTACCCCGAAAATAGGACCTAGTTGTAACCATTCCCAGGGCCGGTGGTGGCATTAAGGAGGTACTTGAAGAGCCACTGGAGAGAATCAGCGGTGCCAATGAAGTCAGCGCTAGAGGAAGCGAGGCGGCAGTGGAGGGAGCAGAGCCGCATAAGCCGATGCCTCCTCTATAGCGCAGGCTCCTGTCACAGGCGGAGTGATACCAAATGCACTCCGCCTGTGAGGAATCCATAGTAAAAGTGTGCTTCGCTCATTCTGGCCAGCGATTGGTTACCATATTGCTCTTGGAAAGGTATGGCACCCCTGATCTCCATATTTTTGTACATGAATACATGTAGACTGTACACGAATAAGTGTGGATTGTTGTATATTAAAATAAAAAACAAAATAAGACCTACCCCGAAAATAAGACCTAGAGGTGTTTTTTGTGCCAAAAAAAATATAAGACAGTGTCTTATTTTTGGGGAAACACGGTATCTCTCTCATCATCACAATTATGTATATAATTGTGATGATGAGAGGGATGGGTGTACTATTAGAGATACAAGAACAGCCTTTTTTTTAATCCAAGGTGCCATGACTACATGGGGTGCCTTCTTCCTTCCTCAGGGGTGTCTCAAAATTTTTGCACTGCATCATGCCTTTCCATGGTGCAGGCAGGTGTCTGATGTGAAGGGGGATGTGAATCTTCTGCCCCATGTGCTCCAAGATGGATGCTCTGATAGTTTAGAGTTAGGACCACACTATAAGAGGTGCCTTGGCGCGGCTGTGCAGCTTTCACATTTTCTGCAGAAGACGTGTATCCAAACCTCTGATGTAAGAGGGTGGCTCTAATGTAAAGGGGAGCTCTGATGTAAAGGGGAGTTCTGATGTAAGTGGGTATTTGATGTAAAGGGAAACTCTGTTTTAAAAGGGGGGCTCTAATGCAAAGGGGGATTCTGATATGAAAGAGGGTCTCTGATGTAAAGGGGGTATTGATGTGAAGGGTAGCTCTGATGTAAGAGGGTCTCTGATGTAAAGGGGAACTTTGATTTAAAAAGTGGGGGCTTTAATGCAAAGGCGATTCTGATATGAATGAGGCGCAACTTCTAATGTAAAGAGAGGCTCTGATGTGAAGGGGGAACAACATTTATTGGGTGTTTTTGCATGAAATCCATACCAGACTCCTATCTGGAATAGCGGGCTAGTATGGACTTTGGTGGGGCCACACATTTTTTTTTACATTTATGTTTTTTACATTTTAGACTGGGGTGCCTCGAGATTTTATATACATATAAAGGATGCCGTGACTGAAAAAAGGATGAGAAATGCCGGACTATACACACTACATGACCATTATGTCTACTGATTTTACAATTCTTTTCTATTGATACAGTAATAAATATTGATGTACTTTTAAGAGCTTATATGGTCATGTGACTCTTACGGTACTTTTAAAGTCCTGGTAATTCGCACAGTTTTGTAATGCGATAAATTTGGATGTTGGCACTGGCTTTAGCTGAGCAATCCCGCACATATGTAGTATAAAATTAGATGAATGCTGGATATGAGCAAGCAATTGATTATTGGTATGTGTGTGGCATAGGAATGCTCATTGCAAGAACTCAACCATTGTGACCAGGGTTGGAGAGTATTTGAGGCTCCTGCAATATAAACTTCTAATGTAGATTAGATTACAAAAAGCAAATAATGTGATTGGCTGATTTGGGAGAAAGTGCAGAAAATTTCCGCTACGAACAGCACCAAAACCAAGCAAATCAATGACACTTTGCCCGTGCTGGTCTCTAGGTGCTGAGCTGGTTCCTCCACTGCTTGCATCTATCACAGCTTACACTGAGGCTAGGTTCACACTATGGCGATCTGTGACCGCACGGCAATTGTGCAAGAGACCACCCGAAAGGCAGCACGGTCATGGAATCGCCCACCACTGCTGAAAGTGCTAATGGTTCCCCAATCGCACTGGGCGGATCGTGTGGTTTCCTGCCACGATTCCGCCCGTGCAACCGGCTAAAACTCGTGTTTTCTGCGATTGCTGCGCGAATGTAACCCTGTTCAAATCTTTTGGGTCGTGTGGCAACCGCTGTGTGCAACTGCCCCGGGATCGCCCAGGTCTGCACCAGCCCAGAAACAGAAAGACTTGGAGCGGTCATAGAGAACAGGTTACAGTGTATCTAAGGCCAAACTTTTTTTTCCCTATTTTGGATACAGTGAAGAGGGGTTGAAATCTGTTGGGCTTTTATTGCTGTCCGAGTTACTGCTACGTGATGCTCTACCTATTTGCTCTGATGACCACTGAAAGTAAAGAGAATCCAAAAACATGAGTTTTCACTAGAACAGGAATAAAAAGGGAAAATGAATAAAAGAGGCTCCTGCTGCCCTGACTCCCGGGAGCCTGCCCACACACTGCATGCAAGCGGGCTCTTGGGAAATGTAGTTCTGGGGTGTCTATGTCAATAGAAACTGACCTCCCAGCAGCTGCCCCTGGGAGTAATAAAAGCTGTTTATCACTACAGGAGCAAGTTAAAAGAAAAAAAAATAATGCTGATACGTGATCTACAGAGAGAAGTGTAGATATGGGTATATATTTGGGTATATATTTGGGTAATGCCTGGACATACACTTTTAGGCAAACACTGCAATGATGATTTTAAATTTGAGCTAACTAAAATTAAAATACAATTTACTTTCCCTTGAATGTGTTGTAGAAAGGAAATCTGTTCCTGGCAGTTGTGTGCAGTGCTGCTGGATGACAGTTGGGTGGCAGATGTTGTCTTGTATGCTCATGGTGCTGGCATCTGAATAAACGTTGTTTGATAAATTAATCATTTGTGGCTAACTAATATTTCTCCTATGTCTACAGATAGCCGTGTAATTAGGTACAGAATGTGACTGAACAGGAAAAGATGAGACTGAATAGGAAATAGGATATGATAGGATAGGTCATACACGGGATAAGACAAGAAAGGACTTGGTAGGATTGAACAGGATAGACCGGGATAACATAGGAAAGGACTGAACAGGTGAGGATAGGACAAAGCAAGTTATAACAGAGTAGGAAGGTACAGTGCAAGATAGGAAATGACAGGACAGGATAGGATAAGCCAGAACTGGACAGGAGAGGACATAACAGAATAGTATACGACAGGATAGGGCAGGACAGAATACAAAAGGGGAATATGTAAGATGTGACACAATAGGACAGGATAAAGCTGAGTAGGATAAGCAGGGCAGAAAAGGACTTGATAGGACAACACAGAATAGGATATGATGGGGTAGGACAGGACGGAATAGGATAGGACAGGAAAGGATGGGATCAGATAGAATAGGATAGGACAGGAAAGGATGGGACAGGGCAGGAAAGGATGGGACAGGACAGACTAGGATAGGACAGGAAAGGATGGGACAGGACAGGAAAGGATGGGACAGGACAGAATAGGATAGGACAGGAAAGGATGGGACAGGACAGGAAAGGATGGGACAGGACTGCATAGGATAGGACAGGAAAGTATAGGACAGGACAGAATAGGATAGGACAGGAAAGTATAGGACAGGACAGAATAGGATAGGACAGGAAAGGATGGGACATGACAGAATAGGATAGGACAGGAAAGGATGGGACATGACAGAATAGGATAGGACAGGAAAGGATGGGACATGACAGAATAGGATAGGACAGGAAAGGATGGGACATGACAGAATAGGATAGGACAGGAAAGGATGGGACATGACAGAATAGGATAGGACAGGAAAGGATGGGACAGGTCAGAATAGAATAGGACAGGAAAAGACAGGACAGGGCAGAATAGGATAGGACAGGAAAGGAAGGGACAGGTCAGAATAGGATAGGGCAGGAAAAGACAGGACAGGGCAGAATAGGATGGGTAGGAAAGGATGGATCAGGACAGGACAGACTAGGGTAGGACAGGAAAGGATAGGACAGAATAGGATAGACTAAGACAGAAAGGATAGGACAGGATAGGATGGAACAGGACAGGACAGACTAGAATTGGACAGGAAAGGATGGGACAGGGCATGATGGAATAGGATATTCCAGGATAGCACAGGACAAAATAGGATAAGGTAAGTCAGGACAGGAACGGAAGGGGAATGACTAAACAGTAAAGTATAGGGATAGACCAGAATAATTGGGTTCTGTATTGTTTCTATGGTAAATTACAAAATTAAAGCAAGAATCAGATTGGTTGTCATTAGACCAGACAGTTCCACAAAACATTTCAACCAAGAACAGGACCAAATCTCTCTACCTTGCCACTTTCTCACTAAAGTTGTGGAATTGGAATATATATAGAAATGTATTTTTGTTGCAGAGATTTTACCTCTTTTTTTTTTTTTTAGGGCAGATTAGGAAAGAAAAACCAGATTCTTATATTTCCCGTTGCACTTCCCAGGTGGAAACACCGTAAACTGTCCACCACAGCCCTGAGCCGCGTACAGACAGCGAGCCGCAGTATACTGTCAAGCTGCAGTCCGGGCCTGGCAGTTAACTATTATTTTATGCCTCAGTCCATTTGAGAACGTACTTGCTGGCTGTGAATCTTATGAGCGTTCTTGAAGGACTTGAGTGTTCCCTTGACAGTATGCTATTCTGGGAGTGTATTGATGCTGTTTGCACACTTATTTAGTGGTGGCAAGGTGTCTGTCATTTCACAATGACAGGACACTGAAGGCTGAATACATTTTCCCATCTCTCTCATGATCCGAATGAATTTTATTCTGTATCAGTTTATCATTTTCCCACCATAAATGGTTTTAGTGACATGACAGTACAGAGTTCAGTTAAAGCATTCCTATTAATATAAGCTCCACTCATAAATTATATAGAAAGGGGCTTTTTAAGTGTTTAAATTAATGGGCCATATTTAAAATGTCAGACCACCCATAAATAATATTCTATTTATAAATGAAGCCTGGTGGATCGCATCTGCCCCTGGTTTCTTATATGTCTTGGATGGCTCAACAGCAAGAACTCCCTGCCATAATTCCCAACTCATTTCCTGCTCATCAGGGTTTATTATACGTTCCAGCAACTCCTGTTACATCCTCCAGGAAATAAAATAGATATAAATCCACCAGGGATGGTGGAACTACTAATAATAGTCACAGCAGGTATGTAGACCCATGAAACTTAGCAAAGGGATTTCCACCATAGGGTCGTCAAGAGGTACTGTCTGTTGGTTTAGATGGTTCTTCCAGAATCACAAGAAGACACATTTCAGGATCTCTAGACTACCATAAAAGAGGAGGGGTGGACCACTGTACAAAAGCTTTGTCTGGATGAAAAACTGAAGTACAATGTGCTCTAAGAAAGCTTATAGTTTTAAAATGTGCCTGGAATGTACTGTTAGTATAACAAGAACCCATAAGAAGGTCTTCAGGTCTTCTCTGTCCCATTCTAGGCCTCCTCCTTAAAAAATCCCATCTACAGTTATCTTCGGGGTTCTTCCATATCTACTCTCTGTGTGTTTCATAGATTTTCTATATCCAGTTCTCATCGTATGAGAAGATACAGTAGATAGATAGATAGATAGATAGATAGATAGATAGATAGATAGATAGATAGATAGATAGAT
>NW_017306324.1:1195978-1212226 GCF_000935625.1 Nanorana parkeri
TAGATAGATAGATAGATAGATAGATAGATAGATAGATAGATAGATAGATAGATAGATAGAATGTGAAGAATCGGATTGTCTGATTTGGCCCCTAGATAGATGTAATGGAGCCTATGTGTTAAGAAAGGTTGGCTGTGTAGGCACATAGGACGCCATACCTCCCCATTTTCTGAAGTGAGAAAGAGGGACACCTTTGAACATATAGAATGGAATTCATCAAAACTGGAGCAGACAAATCTGGAGCAGCTGTGCACAGCAACCAATCAGCACCTCTCTCATTTTCAAATCTTAACTGAACAAATATATATATTTTGCAGCATTTTTTCCAGCGAAGGGGTTTGAAAGGTCATTTGCGTGATGCGTAAATTCCAATTTGCACCATCGAAGAGGAGAATGTGTCTCCATCTACCCAACTGTTTCATTTTCAGCTCATCAACCTTTTTTATTGACAGCAGATAACATTGCGAGACCCAAAGAGCCTCTCACTATATGCTTCAGTAGGTTGCCAAATCCTTGACCGACCTTAGGGGGGAGACACGGAGCCACCAGTATCACCAGCCATCATAATTATTGATGAAGCCCCCAGAAGGGACCTGAATGTTACGGAACAATCAATAAGACTTGTCTGTTATCGGCCTATTACTTGAGACTTCGATTAACCCAAAACGATGTGTCAGGGCATCCTCATTAGCTGTCAATCTTCATCACAGCTTGCGGCTGACTGCGGATCTTATACACAGTGCCACTAGCTTAAAGGATTATCCAGCGGCATGACACTATGGAGAAGAGTCCACAGAAAACACCGGCAGCAAAATCCTCCGTGTGCTTGTATTATAAGCTTTTATGAAGCATTAGAAGGCAAACTGACTCAGGAGACACAGCCTACCTACTACATGGCTTTAGAACAGGGGTGGGTAACTCCTGCGCTCCAACTATGCTTTAACTACAACTCCCAACATGCCTCTGCCTCTGGGAGTCATGTCTGTGACTGTCAGAGTCTTGCAATGCCTTCTGTTCAATTTTACCTAAAAAGAAAATATACTAATGACGTTCATTTTTGCATTTATTTGTTTTTGCCTCTTTTTACGCAGAATGAACATTCACATAGATTTGCAGGGCGCATGGCTCTGCAAATTGCTTAGGAATGGACCCCTATATATTCAATACATGAATAAGACTTTGATTTTCAGCACTTGAGAACATGCACATCAAATCATAAAAGGCATAAGCACCCTTCCCTGCCTTAGTGGGTCGGTGATATTCAGGGGGGTGATGCCCAGTGATTTGCTCTGTTGACAAGCCCGTGCCCTGGGGTATCTGCACAAGCTAGGTGTTTTGTCCGTCTCTGTAGGACAGAGAATACCTCTCTTCTATATGTGTAAAGATACAATTGTACTGGAATCGCTGACTACTTTGGTCCCGAAGAAGCAAGCTCTGTCTAGGAAACACGTTGATACCCACCTGCACATCCCCTGGAATTGTTTAGATACAATCTAAAATGCTAGCCAATGAAGTCATGATCGTATGTTGTATATTGATGTACAAAACACCAGATTTATTTTTTATTGAGTGCGGACGGTTGTCCATATTTTTAAAAAACAATGTCTATGGTCTCACGTTCCCGAAAATTAAAATCCCATTCATGTACATAGGATTTATAAAGGGGATGTCTGCACCTGTGTCAAAAAATTATGATTTTATTTAATAACTTACCTGCACTTATTCTGGCTGTTTTCTGGTGGGGGAGGCTGCAGAAAACCACCAGATCACAGTTTGATTCGGTTCGCGACTAGAATCGCTTAACTAATTAAGTTCGTGAACCGAGATGCCACTGTATAGTAACATTTACAACATCCGCTCCACTAAATGTATCTCTTACAATGATTTAAACGTTATAATTTTTTTTATTCTTCTCCACCACATTGTATCGATTGCTCATCGCTGTGATCTATAGCACACCTGCGTACATGTCCGCGCAGCAAGCGGCGGCACCGCGTGAGTTAATCCCATTCCCTTCCCTGTCTTTCCTGCCTCAGATTGTTGTCTCCACGCAACTCTCTGTTAGCCACAGTCCCGAGGGATTCTGGGAAATACATTAATTAGTTGATTTGTAAGTGACGGTAGTAAAAAAAAAAAAGGATGAGGACACAGAGGTCTGGTGTAATACTCAGCCAGCGGGATATCATTTTACCCATGAGCCGGCTCTCATATACCACCATGTGACTTACGCATTTTCCTGTACAGTTACTGGAATGCACCTTAACCCCCTTCACCACCGCACAGGCTTCCAACATGGCGTCTCAAGGTTAAACGGCCACCGCGACCCTAATGTGTTTGGAACAGCCATCCAGGTCTATGTACAGTACACACAGGCTGTGACAGGTGATGGATAATCCCATATATCCCCTGCAGGGTTGTCGTCGATGAAATTAAAGAGGAAACCTGCTTTGAAAGAAATGAGGGTTATGGTTTTAATAGAAGGAGATCATTCAGTGGGCCTGACTGGATTTATAGCTGTCTATGAGGCTTATTCACAAAGCTACCGAAGGCAGCTGAGTGAATAGCCGATCCGAAGTGAATTGAGCCGCTCGGCCAGCTTAGGCTGCTGTACGGGCTGAAGGGCTCTGGCGGCCCAAGCTACTTCCTTCCTTCGGCTAGCTTTGTGAATAACACTCTTTATCTTTTCAGCAAAGCAGTTAATGTTAGCTGGGTAAACGTATATAAAGGGGCCTATGGTGATAGAAGAAAAAGTAAATATGAAGTATTATATAAGCAATATTTTATACCTCCCTGATTAAATGTTTTAATTATTTTATTTTAGATCTGATCATAATTTAAATTTTTTTTTACATTCCCCTTATATCAGGGGTCGGTGAGTACGGCCCTCCAACTGTTGTGGAACTACAAGTCCCATGAGGCATTGCAAGGGTGACAATTACAAACATGACTCCCATAGGCAGAGGCATTATTATTAATATTATTCTTCTTATTCTTATTATTATTATACAGGATTTATATAGCGCCAACAGTTTGCGCAGCGCTTTACAATATAAGGAAAACATTATAATCACATTACAATTCAAGACAAGATAGTAAGGAGGGCCCTGCCCCGGAGGGCTTACAATCTAAAAGGGAGGGGGAAGTGATACATGAGGAGGTAGCTGTGTGGGGATGAATTGTTTGAGAACGTGATGGTTGAGTGGTTAGGTTGAGGTGAGATAGGCTTCCTTGCAGAGATAAGTCTTAAGGGATCGCCTAAAGGCAGTCAGAGTGGGAGATAGATGGACAGGTTGGGCTAAGGAGTTCCAGAGGATGAGTGAGAGTCTAGAGAAGTCCTGAAGGCGAGCATGGGAGGAGTTGCCGAGGGAGCTGGAAAGCAGGAGGTCTTGGGAGGAGCGGAGGGGACGGTTAGGGTGATATTTTGAGACAAGGTTTGAGATATAGTCGGGGGCAGAGTTGTGGATGGCTTTGTAAGTGCTTGTTGGTATTTGTAGTTAAAGCACAGATGGAGGGCTGGAGTTCTGTCGAGGTGGCCAACTTTTCGAGATCTCCAACTCGTGACGCCAGGTCTGTTGCAGATTTAGAAGAATGGCGCTAGTGCACGTGCACCAGCCATCACAGTTTTTGAAATCCTCGTTGACTTCTCCAGTTGCCGTAGGTGCGCCTGTGCGGCTTCTAAATTGTCATTGAGTTCTCCAACTCCCGTTGGTGCTTGTGGCATCAGGTGCCCGTGTAGGTTGTAGAGCTTGATACTTGTCTTGGGTGGCTGCGCAGGCGCACTGACAGGAGTTGGAAAATTCGATAGAACACGGGAGTTGCCCGCCCCTTGCCTTACATACATTTCATTTTTATACATTCTCCCTAGGGTGGATCTTTCAGTAACTTTGATGGTCTCCGTGACTACGTTCCTAAATGTCACAATTTACAGAAACAGTATAATTTTTATGATATGATAAACATTTTATTTAATTTACATGGCTCTGAACATATTTGAAAAAAAAAAAAGATGCATTCCCCTTAGGGTGAATCCTTCAGTATCTGTGAAAGTCTCCGTTTTCAGAAAAGCTCCACTTTTTATCAATAAATCTTAAAAACTCCAGTGCTAGCCTGAGATGATGTGATCAGTGGGGAGGAATCATTATCTCAGTCTCCCCTCCTCTCATTGACCAGACTGCAACATTGTACAAAGTCACAAGGTGAGAGGCTTCAGCAGGTGCTGATCTGGGTCTGATATTGGTGAACACAGCCAAGAACTGCACAGACGCCGGGATATACATGATTGTGTCATCTCTGGCCCGTCATCTCAGTTCAGGAAGCAGATGGTGACCCTGGATGATGCCGGGACAAAGATGGCTCTGTCCTTTTAGAGAGAGAAGCAGATGAAGGCGTTGTCAGGGAGAGCACTGTGATCACTGTGAGAGGTAATAAATATCAGGTTACACTTACCTAGCATGCATTTATTTATCCTAAAAAAAATATATATCTGATGACAGGTCCACTTTAAGCCGGGATCAATAACAATATGCCTCTTTGAAAGTCACCACATATGCAGTTGCATAACCTGACAGGTGCCCGCAGTTGATGCGTGCGCTATGTACAGTTACAAATGTCACCTTGATCAGTAATTCGATGTGTCGAATAACATTACTTATACTTCATTTTTTTTTTTTTTTTGCCGTGTTAAGGTCACCTCTTATTTTATTTTATATAGGATACATGAGTAATTTCCCTCCTCTGTATGTTTTCAGCCTTGATGAATATGCGGTATAGGAATAGATGAATTAATTAGTTTAAACGTTAAATGCGGCATGAAATGACTCTTTCACCGGGATCCCGCCAGGATTAATTGGAGTGATAGAGCTCATAGGCGAGCTGATCAGTGTGTAATGGAAGAAGGGGGCGCCATGCAAATGGGGGAGACGGGTGAAGCTGAGCTGGCATCCAGTAGAGGGCAGCGTGGAGCAATGGCGCACCCTATAAGTATATTTAAAGTAAATTTGCCATTGCTGCCCTCTCCTGAAAAAGCTGCTTTTTATGTTTAGTTCAGCGGCGTCACAAGGGGGATGCGGGGGTGCGGTCCGCACCCGGGGGCCACCATTAAGAGCCCGACAGTGTTAGGAGAGAGGAGGGGACACGGCGGCATACCTCATCCCGCCGGGTGAACGTCCCCTCCTTTCTGGCGGCGTCCATCACCAAGATGGCCGCCGGCAGGCATCAATAAGGTGACCGAGCATGAGCAATGACATAATCGCGCACACGCGTGGCAACGTCACGTGCATGCCTGATGACGTCACAGCGGGGTGTCACCATGTCTCCGCTCCGGGTGACACCCGACCTCGGGACGCGCCTGATTTAGTTCTATATCCATACTCCAGTTCAGAAGATAAGTGTCTTTGTGGTCAACGTCTCACTGAATCACGGACGGGTGAGAAGAATTGAAGGGAGTACTGGGGGTGGGGTTTAGGGTTGCCACCTGTCCAGGATTCACCCGGACAGACCGGGTTTTAAAAGCTGTGTCCGGGTTTCATGGCAGCTGAAACCCGGACACATGATGTCAGGCAGACAGGGGCAACCAAAATTAAGATAGGGACTACTGACCCCCCACTGAAAATGGTCTCAGCTGTGATATTTACATCTGAATGGGTGACTCTATGTACATATGAATAAGCAACGATTCATACTCCCCAAAACCCTGGCAACCCTAGTGGGGGTGGTGGCACACTTAAAAGTCAGGAGTCAGGAGCGCGCAGGCATTAGGCACGGCAAAAAGTGTTTAATGCTAAGGTGCCTTACAGAGGCTGCAGCGCTGGAACAGAAGGAAGGTAAGAGACACAGGCCACCAAAGAGGTGAAATAAAGGCTTTTCTCTTGCAAGGATCTTGCAGTGACATCACTGGTTGTCAGGAGCTGGGCAGGACACTGGCCAGAGCATTCCAGATTGCTAAGAGCTGTGTGTGGCCCTTACAGATCTCCCTGTGCAGGTCTTAGCAACCTGGAATGTTCTGGCCAGTGTCCTGCCCAGCTCCTGGCAACCAGTGACGTCATAGGAGCTGGGTGGGACGCCAGAGGCGCAATTTGTTGTAGATACTCCTCTAGGCTGGTGAGAAGGGCTAGCGGGGTGCTCTACAAAGCCCACATGTAATGCTGAGTCTCCATGAGTGAAAGAACTCAGATCCAGTGAATGAAAGGGATGGACCAGGAACAGCCAGGCTGGGCAGGAAAACGAGCGATGTTGCTGGATCCTCCAGCCAGGAAATGAGGCGGGCTCTATCTGACTTGCTGCAGCTTATAATGCACATTGGGAGAACCTCGTTAAAATCACAGTAAGCTATTTTTAATTCCGGAGAGGATCCTGTACAATGATGCAAGAACGAAAGGAAGGCCAGAGTTCAGCTTTAGGGGCCCCCTGCTTCTCCATCTCCAAAGCAGCCCTTCGAGAGATAAAGAATACTAATTGCATTCATTGGAATTTAGAGTTCTCGTAAACACAGATTACATCTAAACATATTTCCCAAACACTACTGTGTCCTGCAAAGGTCATTAATAACCAGACAGCTCTGGGTCCCATAGCAGTCACATGGCCTTGGTACTCACCTGTTGTAGATTCCTTCTGGCATGGATTGCACCCGTCAGCCCAGTTTGTTGGGAACGTCCTGCAAGACAACTGCAATGAAAGGAACGTGACTTCATCAATCGAACAGCTCTGTTGTTTCCTAAATAAAACACAGAAGGTTAAAAGGGATCCTTCCTCTGTAGTGTCAGTCAGATAACGAGGCGGGAAGGTACTGTTCGGTCATGTCAGCCATGTTGATGGAATGATAAGATCTTTCTATGCTCAGAGCAGACAAAAAGTTCTACATGTTAATAGATAATCTCTTCTTCAACTGCATATTCCGTGCCATTATGACTGAAGGTACTCACCCACACATTATCATCTCAGCCGGCAATGTGCTAATTTCATCCAGTAAATATTGTTACTATGCGAAAATCATCATCTGCTCAGTTTAGCTAAATTTAAGTTTTATATACTCCTTGCATAACGCTTGGCTTGTTAGAGTGTCACAGAGCAGGATTGTAGCTTCTTGCAAGTCATTGCATGCTGTGTAACCTCTCTCTATTGCAGTGGTTCTCAACCTGTGGGTCACGACCCAAAAGTGGGTAGCAACCCACATGCTTTGTGTTGCTTCTCAGCCTCCTCCTAGAGCGGCAGTGTCAGTTCTCCGGCCGCACAGTTAGATGATGCTGCAGGACCGAGGGGAGTGAGGGGAGTTGAGTGCCGGCTTGATCACCAAAGAGCCACACTGGCCACCACAGAGCTTGCACTGGCCACCACAGAGCTGCATTGACCGCAAGAGAGACCCACTGACCACCCGTGAGCCCACACTGGCCACCTGAGAGCCCACACAGATGCTAGTATTGGTGCATTCCTACATTTTACCATTGGGGATCACCACAACGTGGCAAATTTCGCCAAGGTGTCCCGGCTCTAGAAAGGTTGAGAACCACTGCTCTATTGCCTCTTGCCAACATTGTTTCCAGGAGGAGTCATGGGTGTAGTGCGCCCCCTGGCAGCAGGTTATTAAACACCACACCACGCCAGTGGCCCACAAGCATGGTCCCCACCTGCCATCCACTGGTGTTACACGATCTCAGGTTCCATAATTCTCTATAAGTTGAACTCAATGGGCTTGTGTCTTTTTTAAACCAGACTAACTATGTAAGTGTGTAACTGGGGCCTAGGCGGGAATCACTTACATGCAGGTTGTTTGAGAGGCCTCTCCTTTGCCAGTGGTTATGGGTTTAGTCCATTGGGGATTCTGTTACATACCTGGGACCAGTAAGAATGGGGGCTCAGATGGTGTGGACTATGCTCCGAGGGAACCTTCGGTATGGGTTTTTTAAAGAAGTTCCTATCCCGGTGGTCCACAAAGAAAGTTTCAAAATTCCGGCTTCCAAACCTCACCTGCCATCTACGGGTTCTACACGACCTCAGGTTCCAAACTTCACTCGGCAATAGGCCTAGTTGGGAATCAGTTCATTTGAGAGGCCTCTTCTTTACCAGCAGTTACAAGTTCTGTCCATCAGCGATCCCATACCTAGGGCAAGTGTGCCAAGGGAACCTTGCTGACTGTGGCCACTGATGGACCCAACTGCACCAAACCACCACTCATCTCTGACTCGAACTGGCTGTTATAGTCCCAATCTCCAGGTATTGGCTGTGCCCGTACATCTCCAAGAGAATGCACCACCAATCCAGCATTTATCTTAACACAACATTTTACTAAACTGTATGATGATGGGGGCGTGGCCTGCACATGGCGCTGTGAAGAGACGCTTTAGGGGAGCTCTGCAGCCACCGTGCCGGACCTACGTTTTCAGCTGACTTTAAGCCCTAATTTTCTTCTAAACTGTATGATGAGGAGTGTATGATTCGATTGAGGTGGTTATGAAGTGCACATAATGAAAGGCACATAGTTATAACTTACTTATGCTTTTCAATAAGTGAAGTTGGGAACAATTTGGCTGGTTCACCTGTCAGATATTTACTGCTGTGTATGTCCTTGTTAGGGAGATTCACCCTCTCAATATGTCCTGGTGAACACTGCCTTTGGGACTGAACGTGATGGGAACATCTGAAATGTTGAATTGTCATTAGAACAGGAATAGAGGGGGAATTTTTCAATGAGGACATTTGTTCCAATAAAAACTAAGTGGGACTTTTCATAATGGAGAGATTTCTTTTCAATTGTGTAGGAAAGAAAGTGTAGCGATACCTTTCCAATGGACACAGGTGGCAAGAAAAGCCTTACAATGGTTTTAACCTTACCCTCTAAAATGAAAAAAAAGAAAAGGTTTGGCTGTAGATTTTTTTGGCTTTAAACTTTAAATTGGACCTTGCAGCTAAAATGCAAGTTCTTCTTTTTAAGTACCCCCCTACCCTACAGAAAAGAATAATAATAGTAATATTGATGATGCTAATAATAATAATAATAGGAGTAATAATAATAATAGTAATGAAAAAAAATATATTAAGAAGAAAGTTAGGTAGTATACTTACCTTTACCTTGGCTCCCATCCACAAAGCTTAGCCAAGGGTGAGGTCATCTTTTTCCAGCAAGATAGATGGGATTGTAGAGTACTCCAAAACTCTCAGCACTGCAGCATCTTCTCATGTGACTGGAGTGCTCACTTTTTCCCCGAGATCTTGTCGGCAGTAGGATGGTATAACCCTGAAACCCTGAAAGGGTAACTATATTGTCTTCTTCTCCCCTATAGGTTTTTTTAGTGTATGCTACTTTTCAGCAAGGGGGTGGGGGGACTCAAAAAGAAGACCTTGCACCGGCTTTAAGTATCTATTTTGGTTATATTTTTGGTTGTAAAGGTGGAGGCCGATGTTGTCATCTCATTAGCGATGTCCTTTTAAATAGCATTTCTCGTTCAGTCATTCTAACTCATCCAGCGACTCGCAGCAATGCCTTATATGGGAAGATTATGGCATTACAGAGAAGATTGTGTTCATCCGTTTTGGGCCAGCTTCCAGCCAATCTCCATCTGAGACCGGTCTCTTTGGCCCATGCCACCGTACATATGCTTGGCACACAAATCTGCCTGACTCACTTAGATTGTCTCTGGCTTTTCGTCGTGCTTTTTGGAGGCTCGGAGACCAGATTTTTCTGACAGACAGCTGAGAAGAAGAACTGAAAGCTAAAAAAATCTTTTCCTGACTGGACACTGAAGAATTGTTGATTCTAGAACACTCTGATCCCCCGCAATCTGTCTGCTGTGAACGAAACATCTCCATCAGTAAAACACCAGACTAATGTATTAGATAATACAGTGTATCAATTCATTGGCAGCTAGAGACATTGCTGCTGCACAAGCTTTGCTGGATCCCAGCCAACACAAAGCCCGCTAGAGTAGGCTGTTGGTGACAGGTCCACTTTAAAACTTAGGTCACCCAACATCATCAGTGACATCATGATAGAGAGCAGAGCTGTGGGAGGGGCTCAACAGACCCCACCCACTGCAAGCCAACTACAGGGGTGCATAGACAAGACCAGTCACCCTGCACAAGGAGAGAGAGCAGTACTGACCGATCTTTATTTCAGTAGGGGGGCGGAGACAAGACCAGTCAACCTGCACAAGGAGAGAGAGAGCTGCATGAACCGGCCTTTTATTACAGGAGGGGGCGGATACAAGACCAGTCAGCCTGCACAAGGAGAGAGAGTAGCAGTGACCGGTCTTTATTACAGGAAGCTCCTGCACAGAGGCAAAATGCAGGAGTTGTTTCATGTTGGACTACTGCAAGATCTGGAAGAAATACAAGTATACAAAGCTTGCCAACCTCTAGTACAATGCAGGACTATTGTTCTTACATTAAATCTACAACAAATTGCAACCCTGATGTCCTGCCCAGCTCCTGGCAACCAGTGATCATGTGGTTTACTCTTCCTTGTCCATTGAAAGAACACCTTGTATCCTGTTTAAAGACGAGTGTCATCATGTGGTTTTCTCTCCTTTGTCCATTCACAAAACGCCTTGTATTGTGTGCATATTCAAGGGAGATCATCTGATTTACTCTTCCTAGTCCATTGACAGAGTGCCGTGTATCCCATGTATGGACAAGCGAGATCATGTGGTTTTATCCCTCTTGCCCATTCACAGAACATCTTGCATTCTGTGTATTGACAAGGGAGAGTGCGTAGTTTACTCTCCCTTATTCTATGATGAAACACCTTTTATCCTGTGTACGGATATGGCAGATCATGTGGTTTTCTCTCCCTTGTCCATTCACAGAATGTCTTTTATGCTGTATAAAAAAGACAAGACATTTTGTGAATAGCCAAAGTGACGTGCGAGTGACCCACTATCATCTCGACTAGAGTCGGGACTGTACATTTCTATGCCAGAAGTTTGGCGTCCACAGAAAGGGCAGGGGTGCATGAAAATAATCATTTTACCTAATGCATCAGCCAGCCACAGATGGGACACACCTCATTCATGGTATGATATTAGTACAAAGTGCACATGGCCATTCTGCTTTAACTTGCTATCTTGTCTTGAATTGTATTGTGAATGTAATGTCTTCCTTATATTGTAAAGCGCTGCGCAAACTGTTGGCGCTAAATAAATCCTGTATAATAATAATAATATTAACTTGTATGTGTCTAAAAAATGTTGAATTCACTATAGCCCCCCTTTAAAGTAATGCAGGGGAATGGAGGCAACCAATCCGACCACCAGCACCAAGCCCCAAACGACAGAACGCGTCGACTAAACACATACGTTTGCTCAGTGTAGCGGGCAGCCATTCAAAAGAGCAGGCAGCAGACGCACAACACAAGAAATTGGTGTTCCAGAGCCATTCATCAGCACCAGCGATGGCATGTGAAATGTTTATGTGTGCGCGGGCTCCGTTGGCTTTGTGCACTTCTCATGCTGCTAATTGAATGCTGTTAAGGATGACGATTCAATGACTGGAGCCAAATGTGTTTGACTTGAATAGCGGGTAATAGCGGCGATGGAATCCATCATTGTTCAACCGCTGACGCTCACGTTTATGCTGCAATCCCTCTCAATTACAGGAGGGAAGTCCCAGCGGAGTTCTTTTGCTGCACAGGATGGTATAGAAGCCGAACAGACTGAACAATATGAAATGCGCGGCCTCTGTCAATACACTTCTTTTTTTTTTTGTCTAATTGTTTTCTTCTAAACAAAAAAAATAACAGCTCAGTTCCGATTCTCCAAGCGGGGGGGTTGGAAATGTGCCGGTTCACCGCCCACCCGTAGGGGTCAGTAATAAACGAAGACTAAAGGAGGCTGTTTGTAAAGTCGGTGATTCAAATTAAACGTTTGCAGAATGATATTGATTTTATTTTTTTTAGTGGTTTTCGAGGATAACAATGTTAACAATGTATCCAATATAAAAGACACAAATTTATCATATATATATAATAACTGAGCCATCCACAGAGTCACTCCGCAGCTGAGATCCACACACACAAGCTTGCTGGACATAACAGTACCTGACCTCACAAATGGTCCAACATCCCCATAAACACTCCTAAACCTTGTGGACGCCTTCCCAGAAGAGTTGAAGCTGGTATAGTGGCAAAGGGCGGAGTCAACCCAATATTGAACCCTACGGACGAAGACTGGGATGCCATTAAAGTTCATGTGCGTGTAATACTTCTGGCAATATTCTGTATATATATATATATAACAATTTATTATATATACATTGTGCAATGCATGGAAACATTTACATATTTTGTATGTAACCTTTCATATAAAACACCAATGAATGCAGCTCTCTGTTCATTAATACATAACGATATATATATTTTAAATGCAAGTGTACAATTACCTGAATTTGACTTGGCATCAGCCTCTTGCAGTCCCTGTACAGCAGAGCGAAGACAGGGTGCAGCGCTGGGAGTCAATTAATTGTGTTTCAGTGCTAACAAGGAGCATGCTGATAGGAGGAGAGAGTGACAGAGGGATGAGCTAGTCAGTCTGCTGCTTCTCTTTTCACTGTTCAGTCGTAGGCTTGGGGGAGGGACCAGACTTGTAAGTGTTATTTAACTGCAGCAAAGAAAAATCAGGTCTCCTCTCCCCTGCCAGACACGGTTGTGCTGTGTAGCAGAGCTGTGACAGAGCTGTGGACTAGATGGACAGACATACAAATCCTTGGGCAGGTAAAACAGCTCCCATGTATAGGTGTCACCTGTGTCTAAAGCAACTTATCCAGAGTTTAGTATTAATTCAGCCCAAGAGTGAAAATGTTATTTGCCGGTAGAATCCCAGATAGTGATAGGCGGAGGAGCAGGGCCAGCACAGACAGTAAATAGACACTCCCATACGAGGAGAGGGCTATGGTGTGCAGGAGGGAGGGTTCTGTGCTGTGGAATTGACTTCCCTGGCAGAAGTGAAGTTTGCTAGCAATTTTAGAGGTGGATTTAAGTGAGTAAAAATTGTGAGAAAAAACATCACAGTAAGCATTTTAGATATTGGATTTTTCTGTGCATTGACCTGCAATTTTGTATGTTGGTAATGGAGCCTCTTTAGGTCACCTGAAAGTGCACTTAAGGCATGCCACAGCAGCCTCTGAGTTGATTTTAGCCTGCCTGAGCCCCCACATTCACACATTTTGCACGTGTTTTCACCCATTTTTCCGGTGCTCCTTTTGAAGTCTACGGGGCCAAAAACACAGAATTCTGTCCAGAAAAAAGCTCTTGTTCTTTTATGAGCTGCAAGCAACACATCACTCAGGTGTGAATGGGCATCAATGGGATTCTTCATGTTTCAGGAAATGCGTGATAAAGCACTCAGGAGTGAATGGAGGCCTAAAACGGACCTTTACCCTCTTTTACTAAAAATCACATCAGTGTGCAGATCTGCATGCTGATATGAGATCATCTTACATTCATAAGTTAAACAAATATATTTTGCTTTTACTTACAATTACTGTTTTTCCACGTCCTGGTCCTCCTGGACATTAGTGATGTAATCTGTGCCCAAGCGTTGCATCCTGGGAAGGTTACATCAGCAGAGCATTGCTGTGAAATCTCATCTGTAATCCACGAGATCTCAGGGGAAATGTATTTTCCTCCCCTGAGATAATGTGCATGGTCACATGACCTAGTCACATGTGCCCGAGTTCCAGGAAGTAAAGGGAGATCTAGTAACCTGCCCTCAGTAAAAATGGCCTCTGGGAGAAGAATGGGGAGGAAAAGAAAAATAAGGTATACAAAGGATAAAAAGCCGGCAATTATCTAGAAGTATCTGATTGTAGATTGTCATTACTAAACATTTGTAAAAGTGTCTTTGTTGTCATTTCAAAGCTATGGGTAAAGTTCCTCTTTACGTCTTTACGTGTTATTTAGCACCTTCGGGTCCAGGGCGTCTCTCTTTTACTGTCTTATCCTGCGGGAGTTACAAAATGGCTGGAGTAAATGAGACTTCCGGAACTCCTCCTGTTACACGATAACCGGTGTATTCTGTGCGAAGACCGCAGGGACAAAGGTCGGGCGGATGATCCCAGCTGCGCCCCGAGTGCGCTCTCACTAAACTTCCGATGAGTGGTACGCAGCTTCTTTATTCTATAAGACTCTGATATGCCGATAAGACTCTGCGGCGAGGCTCCGTACCTCCAGGCGGGAGTCCCGCTGCAGATTAGAATTCGGTAATTAGGGGAAAACAGATATGCAAATGCTCTGAGTCAGGCGCAGAGGCTGGGAAACACAAGCGCAGAGATAAGGATGGGGCTACAAGCACGACTTTCAACGGCAGGTTCATCTTTCCTCCCTCAGAAGGGATTTTCAGCACAAACTGGATTAGGAGGCTTACAGGAAAAAAAAAAAGAGGAATATTTCCACAGATGCATCCGTCTGCTGATATGGCTGGTGGGCGCCAAAGGGTGATTTAACCATTTAACCACTTTATATTCCGTTTTCAAGCATCTCTGCAGTGACCAAGACTGTATGATAATATCTGGGCCCTCTGCTTTTGAACACAGGTGCCTGAGCAAATCATTCACAATAATAGGGCCCACAATGGTGGAAAGGTTGACTGGTGGCTGAGATGTACAGCGTCATTGGTTGCTGGAACTCGGGAGGATGCACCATAACAACATATAATGTGGTGGGGTCACCAGCATCTTAGCAACCATTGACGCTGTACGGAAGATGGCGGGTCCACAATATAATTGGTTGTTATGGTGCGCTTTCCTGCATCCTAGCAACCAATGATGCTGTGCTGCCCAGCCGCTAGCATCCTAGCAACCAGTGACTGAGCTGTGCGGGTGGCTGAGCTGTACAGCATCATTCATTGCTAGGATGCAGGAGGATACACCATATGATGTTGTGGGGCCTTCAGAGTCTTAGCAACCAATGATGCTGTGTAGCCCCGCAGACAGTGTCCTAGCCACCAATGATGCTGTATGGATTGCACAGTGATATTGGTTGCAAGGACAGAAGAGAGGCAGTCCAGGGTGACGTTCACCAGGACATTCACCAAATCCAGATTTCTGGGTTTGACAACCGTCCAAGCAAACCAAACCCAATTCAGTGCGCTCATTACTACCTCTTTTGGACCGGAACAATTATTACATTTCTGCTATGGGCCTATTGAATCAGCAGTAGTCATCACTTACGTTAATAAGATAACAAAGTAATATATACTGTGTGTTTGTGTGTGAGTGTGTGTGTGTGTGTGTGTGTGTATAGAGAGTATGTATAAAAATTAAACAATTCTTTCTTTTATTCTATCATTTGTCCCATTTAAAATGACACTAAAATTATGATTCTGGTGCAAGGTTCTTACCTGCTAGTTTGCTTTAACTGAAATCATATGCATACTGAGGCTCATCTCTATCGATCTGCAAATTAATGAAACAGTAGATACAAAAGTAACAACATCACTTTGTATCTCTCCATCTCCCGTCTGACCAATATTTATAAACAATGTTACTTTGTATCTCTCTATCTCCCTCTGAACAATATTTATAAACAATGTTAAATATATGAAGATATATTTACAAATATTGACAAATATATGAAGGTAAGCATGTTATGGTCTATAATAGTTAAAGGAGAACTATGGGGTTAAGGCTTTTCCCCATAGTTCTTCTTAGGGTAACGGGAGGACACAAACTATCACCCATCACCCTAGGCTCAGTATAACGCGTCCTCCCATCATCCTAGGGTCAGTATACCGCGTCCTCCCTTCACCCTAGGCTCAAGTATGCCAAACAGACAGATTTCTGGCTCGCAAACAAGGTTTGTGGTTATATATTAGCAAAGTACCTACTTGTGTCCAAAAATCATTAAAACCTGAATGATTCCAAACAAGATGTACAAAATCCCCCGGTGGCCGGGAACATCTTATACAATTAGAAGTGGACATGCATCCCATTTTTTGCAGTTGAGTAGGAGACAAATATGTCTGATGTACAATCGAATCAACCTGTTGCTAATGATACTAACATGTGAGAAGAACACACATCATGCCAGTCTTCTATGGACAACAATGTTGGAATAAAGAGTTAGAGGAGACTTATGATATATATTTATATATATACAGGGCTCGAAAAATCCTCTCGTCCACTCGTCTGTGACGAGCAGACAGTGGAGCCCGACGACGAGCTGCTTCCCGGCCGGCCGTTGTAATTACACGGCCGGCCGGGAGCTTAACACAGTCAAGCGATCGAGCGTCTCTATAGACGCTCGATCACTTGTATCAGCATCTG
>NW_017306324.1:1212434-1212722 GCF_000935625.1 Nanorana parkeri
CCCTTTTTACATAAGGAGCTCTCCTTCACATGAGTGACCCCTTCCCATCACAAGCCGCCCACCTTCATGTCAGAATTCCCTCTTCACATCAGCCACCCACCCTCATTCACACCAGGAGCCACTGTCACATCAGAAGCCCCCCCCCAATCAGTAGCACCCCTTCACATTAAGAGTCCTGTTCACACCAGAGTCCCTATTTCAAAGGTCATCTCTCCCCACCGCCAGAATTCCATCTTCACATCAGCCACCCCCCTCCTCATTCACACCAGGAGCCACTGTCACATCAGA
>NW_017306324.1:1212818-1227688 GCF_000935625.1 Nanorana parkeri
AGTGAACATATACTGTATATCATTAAATCAGATACAAACCAGGTAAATATACCTAAATATGCCAACAAGGCATTACCTGCATATGTATTATGTTTTAAGTCCACCACCCCATTCCAGTCCTCCTGGAGCCTGGATGAAGCGGGTTCTATGCATCTGTCAAAACATATTGGCTTATTACCCTGAATTTTTATGATGAAATAAATATTTCTGGGCTCTTTGTCATTGAACTCATTTCCTCCACCTTCTGTAGAACCACTTGGTCCATTGGTTAACACACGGGTTGGCCAACATTTCTCCATCTCATTGCTGCAGACGCTGATCCTCAGATACTAGCAACAGATTTGTTATTGTTTTTTTATTTCCTCACTGATTGGGATAATTACCAATCCAGTGACACAGACCGATTCAGCTAATAAAGAATAAACCACAAACCTTCGGGCATATGTAACCACCTGCCACCCTTTAATTCAGCTTTGTTCATCATTTTTTTTCTCTTTAATACAGTTAGTATAATGACCTGATATCTGAGCCTATATTACACACTGGACCCCAGCTGATTTGCATGGAGTGTTAGGATGCATAGAAGCAGAGACTACCTGCTCAGGGCTTCAAGTCTTCTTCATCCAGGCACTGCTGTGGTACTCCAGTCCACTCCCTTTGGTTAGTAGTCTGACTCCTCAGGGGTCTGTGCATCCCAGCTTCACTCCATTCCAGTGCTGCAGCTCCCATCAGTCCCTTCAGGGGGTTTCAGATACCTGTGTCCCCTGCTGCATGCTGTGATTCCTTCCTCTAACTCTAAGGCTGGGTTCACACCTAGGCGTATCGAATATGCGCATTTGTCGCGCGTTTCGTGACACGCGTTTTTACCGCGATTTGCCAACAAACGCGCGTTTCCGAGGGCTACTTGGCTGTATCCCAATGGAAACTCGTGACAAAAATGCCCCAAAGAAGCTCCTGTACTTCTTTGGGCGTAGGACATTTTGTAGCGCGTTCATATGGCCTGTAATACGCCCAGGTGTGAACCATACCCATAGGAAATAATAGGATTTCGGTGTTTGAGCGTTTTGCAGAACGTTCGAACGCGCTACGAAACGCCCAGGTGTGAACCGGGCCTTAGGTAACTGCTGAGTCCCATAGTGAAATGGTGATTTCAGGAAGGTACCACTGTTTGCAATGGGGCGCATAGGCATCCGTCACAGAAGAGTCCAATGCAGACATAGGCTGCAGTGCTGGAACGGAGAGGAAGTAGGAGACACGTGCCACTGGAGAGGTGAAAATAATAACTCTTCTGCTGCAGTTCTGATTTGTTTAGAGCGCTGGCATTGTTTCTTTAATATATTTGTTAATTGAATAAAGGCATATGCGTCAGAATAACCCCCTCAACGAAAAGAAAAAAGAGGCTGCCACTGAATTTGGAATTCTTAGTGGATTTGATTCCTTTCATTAATCCCAGCTGCTGGCACGCATGATCCATTGGTATCTGGCAGCCAGCTGGGTAGTGTACCGGTGCCATTGTCTTTCTCTGTGCACCCACACAATGCAATTCTGCACTGCTGCAAAATGTAATCACATAGTGTTGGGTAAATAACTTGGCTAAATGCACGCAGCTGATAAAAAAATCCAATTAGAGGAAAGGTTTTTTTTAACACAAACACATATATATAGCTACACAGCCCTTTTAATATGTGCAAAGTGAACACAGCGGGAATGTGTGTGTGATGCTTCTTGCTTTTAGGTATCCAAAGGATGAAAGAACGGTTCATGCAATTGAGAGTGATGCCCTCTTGTGGTCTAGTCTTTAATGGAAGTGACTGGATTAGGTTTAGTGGAGAGGGTATAGCATGGAAGTAGTGATTGATCTTCACATTGACATGGGATATGCTCTCAGTAGAGTTTTATTATGTTGACCATACACATCACAATCTTATTGTGCAAACTCATGTAGATCCAGTGGTGTACCTGGCACATTTGCACTTTAACTGTTTTACATGTTTTTTAAAATATGTCAAAGATTTGTGCTTGTGTTCCTTCTGCCAGGTCCTGCACTTACTGAGACCTCTGTACAGACTACACTGCAGCAGAGCAATGAAGCCTGGTCTAGGGTCAGCCCCAGCTCATAATTGGATAATTAGTCAGCATACGCTGCTCCCTCCTCGTGTCAGCTAACTCCTAGTGTAATGCTGGGCACACACCTTACAACCATCGCAAGACTTTTGTAAGGTTTTTGTCTTGCGATGGTTGTAAGGTAATTAAAAAACGTATGATCTGCCCATCTTGGACAGGCAGATCATACTTGCGATGATCGTAAGCCCGCCCACTGAGGGGCAGGCTTCCGATGACCGCAATGCTGATCGGGCAGTGTGCGCTTGCGCACACCAACCTGCGCGGCATTTATCTCAACTTGAGCCCCTGACTCTGTGTCTGGTTCCTGATTTGGTACTCCACTGCCCAGCTGTTACCGACCTTGGATTGTGTCCCGGCTACGTTCCTGTCACTTGTTCTGGTATCTCACTATTCTGGTATTGGATGGCAGTCCTGCAGCCTGCAGTCATCTGTCCATGCAACTGACTGCTGCTCAGATCCAGATCAGCATGCAAAACTGGCACTCGTGTCACTCTGCATCCCCACAGTCCATGTCATCACTTCCAGGGGTGTCAGACGAGAGATGCAAGAGAACCCTCGTCACCAGCTCGATTTCTACCAAAGCACGTGGCATGGTCTTCAGGTCAGTCTGAAATGTTAAAAGGTATACATATACCAAGTTGGTCTTTCTTTACACTGTCACACACGTTGGACCACCTTTAGCTTTGATTACTGCACACATTCACTGTGGCATCATTTCCATAAGTTTATGCAATGTCACAACTTTTATTTCTATCCAAAGTTGCCTTAGTTTTTCACCAAGATCTTGTAGTGATGATGGGAGAGTCAGACCACTGCATAAAGTCTTCTCCAGCACATCCTAAAAATTCTCCATGAGGTTAAGGTCTGGACTTTGTGGTGGCCAATCCATGTGTGAAGATGATGTCTCATGCTCCCTGAACCACTCTTTTACAATTTGAACCCAATGAATCCTGGCATTACTATTATGGAATATGAGGTGCCATCAGGGAAGAAAAAAATCAATTGATGGAAAATCCTGGTCATTCAGTATATTCAGGTAGGCAACTGACCTCATTGTTTGGGGACATGACATTGCTGAACCTAGACCTAACCAACTGAAGCAACCCCAGATCATAACACGTATCCAATGGAAGGCTCTCACTCACCTATTTGCTGAACTAAATCGAGGTGATTACTTTTTTTGCGGACCAGGCAGTGTACTTTAATGTGAGGCCAGCTGTATTTTGATGCTAGGTTACATCTGCAATATTAGGCCATTGAGAGGCAAGCACAAACCCTCTGTGGACACTGATGGGTGTAATTAATGCTTTCTTTTCCTGAGTAATCAAGGCATAGCTAGAACCATAGGAGTCACTATGTGACTGGTCTTGGACCCAGAAGCTCAAGGAGCCCAACAATGTTTAGCTACAAAATTATTTACATAAGTAGAATTAGCATTTGAAAAATGCCTTTGAAAAAAAAAAACCTCAAATTTTGGGGTCCTATTTACAATTGCTATGTAAACATTTTTCTGTATCACTAGAGGAATGGTGATTAGAAAGACGAGGGGGGGGCTCTTAATGGTTTTGCTATTGGGCCTCTATAACATATGCTGGCACTGGCTCGACAGCACAAATCCTTACAGCAGAATTTCCCTTTAAGGGAATCAGTTTTATTTATTCAAAGGGACAGTTTTATTTATGTTTTAGGCATTTAGACATGATCAAGATGATCTTCTGAAGTTCAAACCGAGCATTAGAATGGTGATTTAAAAGACTTCGAACGTGGTATGGTTATTGGTGCCAGACGAGCTGGTCTGAGTATTTCAGAAACTGATCTATAGGGGTTTTCATGCATAACCACATGCTACAAGCGAGGTATGCAGAAGAGCATCTCTGAATGCACTCTTCCAACCTCGATGGGCTACAGCAGCAGAAGACCACACTGGATGCCACGTCTGTCAGGTAAGAACAGGAAACAGAGGCTACAATTCTCAAGGGCTCATCAAAACTGGCCAATAGAAGATTGCAAAAACAATGCCTGGTCTGATGAGTCTCTATTTCTGCTGCGACATTCAGATGGTCGGGTCAGACTTTTGTGTAAACAACATGCAATTATGGATCCATCCTGCCTTGTATCAACAGTTCAGGCTGGTGGTGGTGTAATGGTGTGGGGAATATTTTCTTAGAACACTATGGGCCCCTTAGTACAAACTGAGTATCGTTTAAATGCCACAGCCTGTTGCTGACGATGTCCATCCCTTTATGACCACAGTGTACCCATCTTCTGATGGCTACTTCCAGCAGAATAACACATTATGTTACAAAGCTAAAAATCATCTCTAACTAGTTTCTTGAACACGGTAATGAGTTCACTGTACATAAATGGCCACTACAGTCACCAGATCTCAATCCAATAGAGCCCCTTTGGAATATGGTGGAATAGGAGATTCACATCATGGATAGAGAAACAAAGATTTAAGGTAGAAAATTAACATTGAGGTGGATCATGAGGCAAGAGAGAATATGATAGAGAGAGAAGAGAGAGAGTCAGAATATATAGAAAACAGTGATGTAAATGATAAGAGAGGACTGGAAAGAGAACAGAGTATGAGAACGTAGGACGGCAATAGAAAGGAAGAAGAGATATATAGAGAAAAATTAGCGAGAATATGAGAAAGGATGAGTGAATACGGTCAGGGATGGAGAACACAGAACGTGAGCGATCAATATATCTCACATATTCTCTTTTATTCTGGCAGCTGTCAGGTTGATATACATATAACATTTTTTTTTTTAATTCAGCATCTCGAAAACAGTTTTCCAAAGCATATCTACCTTGGCCTTCCTGTGCTGCGGGCTGCTGGATGACCTCCTGAAAGGGACGCAGACAATTAATGGACTGTCCAGCCGAATAAAAGACGTCGGCTTTAGGTTTGAAGTGCGGAAGATTCCACCCTGGCAGTGGGCATATATCTCCAAATTGACTTTGTTGGAGCCTCTATTTCTCCGTTCATTAAATTAGTAATGATGTGGCAGGACCTGAGGTGGAAGATGAAGGGGCCGGCAGAGGCTTTGTAGTGTTGTCTCAAGGACAGAGTAAAGGGAATTGGTTATTTGTAGAAAAATGTTAGATCATTTAAGATTGTGCAGCTTGGCCCCGGTAGACTGGCCAGCTGGTAATACTGCAGCTCTGGTATTGGCCAAAATGACTGGCATAGGGGAATAAAGCATCTCATACATGAGACCAAAACTCTATTTTCAAAAAGCACACGGTTTAAATTACTAATATAACATTGCAGGGTATCAATGGTCAAAAAATAAATCTGTATTTCTATACTGAATTTCCATAGGTTCTATCCCACCCATAATGTTCATATCTATCTAAAACAGGGGTTCCCACAATTTTTCGTTTGGAGATCTACTTTTTAAATGACAAGCTCAATGAGATCTACCAACAAAAAAACACCTGCGTTCAGGGGCGGGAGGGGGCGTGACGGTGCATTGAAGTCAATGGCACCGTAGCCACTCCACCCTGCCCTCAGTGTGATCGCCTGCACCCAGAACACAGGCACATTAGTGCCCATGTTCCGGTCCAGGGCGATCTGGAAAAATGCTGCAAGCACTATTTTTGCAGCTCGCACTGGGCTGGAACGCAGGCACTGGACTGGTGCGGGCATTCACACAGCGGGCGGGGGGTGTGGCTGCAGTGCCATTGACTTCAATACATAAAGAGTTATGGACACCGGCACTCCGTCGACTACTGATGCACCCAACCCATTCATCAAGGATTTAGCGGTTAGGAGTGCAATGGGTACACTGACTATTATTGACTTCAATACAACCCCACCCGCCCCTGAACGCTGGAGCCGGCCGGCTTGCATTCCAGTGCGCTCTAGAGGCCGAACACTCTAGAACGCAGACTTTGTGGTGTGAATCGGTCCTCTCTCTTGGCTGTCTCTTCTCTCTCCTTGCTCTCTCCCCTGTTTCTAACTGCTGTCTCTTCTCTAACTTTCTCTGCTGTCTCTCTTCTCTCTCTCTCTCTGCTGTCTCTCTTCTCTCTCTCTCTCTCTGCTGTCTCTCCTCTCACTTTCTCTGCTGTCTCTCTCCTGTCTGTCTTTTCTTACATCCACTGCAGCAGCTTCCCAGGTCTCCTCTCGTGTGCTGGCGCCCTGTCCTCCTGCGGTGCTCATGTGGCCGACGTTGAACACGGGGAGAGGGGTCCCGCCCGTGTCCCGCCCCTTCCCGCCTGCGGCATCTGACAAATTCAGCCGGCAGCCGCATGAGCACCACGGGAGTACAGGACAGAGCCGATCGTGATCGACTGGTAGATCGCGATTGACCTAATGGGCACCTCTGATCTAGAAGTTTATAAACCTATTGAAGATGCCCATAGAATGTACAATACAGTGACACCATGTCACTCAACCCTGGGAATATGCACTTCCAAGTTCCTACAGAAGCCTGCCTTCTGAACTACAACTCAACATCTGAACAATGTAACATTATCATTTCTTACTGGAAGCAATGCATGATGGGATAGGTAGTCTCGAGAAATTGAGATGGCATCACATCAAGCAACAGGAAAAGAGACGCAAAGCACAGAGGGAATCTAAGAAGTTGCTGGAAGTGATGGGCAGACGGAAGGCAGCACTCACTATATAAAAGGGATTTTTTTTCAAGTAAGCTTAGATTGCATTATCAAAAACAACTCTAATATTTATTCCTATGACAACGCTGATGTTATAACAGGGGAGGATATGCTGCGACTTTACAACTCTTTTAACCTAGAAATAGTTTTTGATAGGGCTGTCACATTTCTATCTATATGCTGCTCCATATTTTGATCAATATAGATCATATACATATATTACAGGTCTGCAAATGTTCCTTTAGTCCATCAGGGACTCTGGTTGGCACTACTACCTAATGACTGCTGAGATATGTTTAGTTGGCATCACAGAGAGGCTGTCGTTTTCCATCAATTTGCAATTATGCAAATTGTGACTTAATCTAGGAAGTCAGTACTTAACCCTGCTCACATCAGCCTTCCACAACTTTTTGAAGGTTATTAAGGATGCCTATCCCAGTGACGGACCAACAACTAGCAAGAAGCGACCGAATTAAACACCGACTTCCTACATGATGTCAGTAGTTGCATATTGAAGCACCCCAGCTCTCAAAAAGTTAACTCTAGTCAGATCCCTATGGAGGTTGTATTAAAAGGTCAACGTTCAGTCTAGAAGTCCATGCCCTGAACATGAAACCAGAATTCTGTATATGGACTGTTGGGATGACCACTGGAAATGGAGTAGTGGCTATTTGCAACAAGAAATCTTCCTGTTAGCACACTTTCTACACAATAGCCCCAACGGGTCTATAGCCTGATATGCAAGGCTTGTCCCTAAGGTATTCACCTCCTGGGAGAGGAGGGTGATGGCAGGGAATGGCCACTGTGGAAGGGGGGATTGGCATGGTTGTTGTGTTGATCTGACCTTGGGGGGAAAATGGACACCAGACTTAACTGTCAGCAGCCATGTCCGGGGTCCCTCCCAGCTCACTGATGTCTCCAGTTGCCAGGAGCTCGGTGAGACGCAACCCAGAGCTTCCCACTCAGCTCCTGGCAACTGGTGACGTCAGTGAGCTGAGAGCGGAGGCGCACGGAGCGCCACAGGTTGCTAAGAGCTCTTAGCAACCTGGGACACTGTGGCTGCCCCCCAACGAAATGACACCTGCCTCAGTCATTATAGGGACGGACCTGCTGATATGTAACATTTCTTCCAATCAGGTTCCATGATTCATTTTTATACCTGGACTGCACAAAATCAAAGCTGGAAAATGGTTTCTATGGCCACTAAGACATGTTACCTTTACCACATTTTCCCTACATCAGGGCAAAAATGGCTTTCGCCATTGCATATGGAGGACAGGTGCACTTTTTTTGGCTTCCTCCCTCCCTAAAAAACAAAAAGCTCAATCACCCTCTTAGGACGTAGCTAAGGAAGGCCCTGATAAAAATTTGCTCCCTTTTTTTAGCCTCTCTCTATTCATTAGTAATGCCACGGCCATGCGGAATAATTGGCCGCCACAACCCTAATTATACAAAAAGTAATATGATAAGATCCCCAGGTGCCTTTGAATTAAACATTCCCTCGCTGCAGGAAGTTAGAATCGCGAGTCCTTTGAAAACGCCCGCTTCAGCGGCAAGGAGGCTTTTGAGTACAGAGCGCCGCGGCGTCCTTGTGCTCTTTGTTAGCTTTCACGGCTGTGTTTTGCAATCAGAGAGCCGTCACAAAGACTACAAAGCTTGTCATAACACAAGATGACTCTTTTGTTGTTGCATGTTTCTCCTCGACTTGTCTGGGTGCTGCGGGATAATTACAGATCTTCTTTTCAGCCGATTATTTTTATTTTACTGTGTCAGGCAGTGGAGATTTCATTAATAGGGGAGAGAGAGATAAGAGTAATAAATAAATAAAATAACTTGAAGAATTAATGTGGACCTGTCATTTGTACAACAATGGAAGTCACCATTGGTGAGGAGAACTAGAGGGCAGGGAAGGTGTCCATTACCTTAAAGTAAAACTGAACCCAAAACTTTTTTAGCTTTGAATAAAGTAAGGGAAAGTTATAACCACTGTCACTATCACTTATTTGCAATGCAGAAACAGCATGATAATTGCAAGCTATTATTAAAATCAGGAGCATCATTTGCATTTTTGGAACCATAAAAGGTCAACCAATGCTACCTTGAGTGAGAATGAATGGTGAGGCAGAGAGTTGAGTGGGTTGAGGATCCCTTGGCTGGTAATAATAACCAGCATCATTCAACTGGGAAGACTGAGATCCAATAAAGATAGGGCATCTTGGACCCACTCCTTGGGAGGCATTACCACAGCATAATAATTTATGTCCTACCGAACTCCATACCGGAATCCCAATGCAATAAGATGGGTGCAGGTATGACCAGCAGATGGCCAAGAGTATGAAGTAGTCCCCCGCAAACCAAGGTCCAACATGTTATATGCCTTTATTCAGATGCTGTACATACATGGTAGCACCAGTGGACAGCAATGTTTTGGAACCATTAGAGGTTCCTTCTTCAGGCAAACATAGTGACTATGTCACTATATTCACTATGTTACATAGTCACTATGTTAGCCTGAAGAAGGAACCCCCTAATGGTTCCAAAACGTTGCTGTCCACTTGTGCTACCATGTATGTTTAGCATCTGAAAAAAGACGCATAACACATTGGACCTTGGTGTGCAGGTGACTACTTCAAACTCTTGGCATTACCACAGCACTCACCATGCAATGATGCCAAGAAGGGCGCTGATGTCATCACGTCAGCACTGCTATTAACAATAAGGAAGAGCAAACTCCACCAGGAGAAGGGGCAAGGAGAAAGACAACCCAGCCCGTCAGGTGGTCAGCCTAAAGACCTGCAAAAAAGTAAGTGTAAAAGCAAAAAAACACAGAAGTTTCTAGAGGTAGGGTGACCTGGGGGTAAGTAGCAGCTTGGATTTAAATAGAATTTCCAAAGCTCTTTATTGTGTAACTTTATCTATATCCCAGGACACCTGACGAAATGTTTAGGCAACTGAATGGAAGAATTGTTCTCCGTCTTTTGGAAAAACACAACACAACGTTCCGAAAACAATAAATTGCCAGGGGGTTCCAAGTCAAAGTTTAATTACGTCTATTCGTTTTTAACTGTGCATTATTTAAGATGATGAACAAATAATGGAAATAATTAGCAAGCCGTTCCTCCACCCGTTCTTGTTTGCAGAAGACTGCTGGTCCCCAAAAGGCTGGCCATTTAGCGGCTCAATGGATTTTATGCAAGCACTTACCCCGTTCAACGTTATTCTCACTTTGTCCCGAATCAGTCGTTTAATGAAATGGAACATCGGTCTGAAATGTAAATTGCTCCATTATGAAACATTTTAAGTGATAAATCGTTAACAGAAACTTAATTTTGTTTACAGACAGCCAAAGGGATTTGAGAAAATCCCTAGTCCAAAAATGCCTAAAGAGCACCTGTCATTTAGCAGTAGACTCTTGCCTTGTTGATACAGCTAAGCAAAGTGCAGCAAAGCATAGCAGAAAAAAGGACTCAACTGAGGTCAAATACTATTTCTGATTGGTGTAAGCACATGGCTACGCCCCAGGCTTCAGGCCTAGCCAAATCAGACAGTCCATAGCAACCTCCCCCCTGGCAGGGCCCGGGGAAGAAAGAGAGAGCTCACCTGGTCCACCCCAAGTATTTATCTCCTCTCCCAGCATGCACCACTGACTATTAACCTCCTAGTGATTGGCTAGGGAGACATACATACTCATAGCAATCTTTCATTGGTTGCTCTGCCCTGGGGCCAGGGTACACCCAGCAGTAGGCAGGCGCAAACGATGACAGATTGATATGGGGAAATCAGATGAGCATAGACTACAAAGCAGCGCTAGACTGCATACAATCTGATATTACTAAATTTACTAAGCACTCCTGCTTACAGGGTGCTACAAAAATATTTCAACATTTCTGAGGCTGCCAGTCCAACAAGACTGTTTTTCTCAATAAAGGCATTATAACTGCACATTTGGTCATTTGTAGACACTTGCGATGTGGACTGCTCCACACATAAGGATCTGTTTGAATCAAAATGCAAATGGAGTATCTTGCATAAGCACCTGGGGCCTCGCGATATGCCAGATGGCGACATGGGCCAGTTGGGCTGAACACAATCAAGCAGAGGTTCCTGCAGCTCTCTAATCAGACATATTAGGTGGCCGCACGCTGGCGAGGGAGTGAGGTGCAAACGGCCACCTATTTGGCCACCTAACCTAATCCTGTCCAACTGACCAACAACACCAGGCCCATGATGCTCTTAATCTGGCCCTGGCTGAATGACTCTTGAAGATTTGAAAATCAAAAAGAGAAGCTGATTGGTTGCTGTGCAAAGCGGCTCCAGATTCTCTCTGCTCCCGTTTTGATAAATTCCCCTCATAGTGCTTCAGCAAATTAAATAGCATTCAGTTCACATCTACTTAAAAAAATGGAAATGTATTATTGCAAGTGAATTGGGAGATTGCAATCTCAGATCAGGTGGATTGGTAGTATTTTCATTATTAGCTTATCTATATGTATTTTTTTTCCCGATAATGCGCCATTTTCTTTTCTTTTTTTCCCTGCTATATTTTTTTACCCTGTGCATCTTTCAAGCGCTGAAATGCTTTTCTTGTTATTTAGTATGAGTCAGTTCTTCAGAATGTTAAATTACCATTTCATCCGATCCGCTGGACGGTCATTATTTCTGTTCATTTTTTTCTCCTCTTTCAGCAAACTTCGTGATCGTGAGGATTCTCTGTCTGCAGATAAAACGCCGGCCATTAAAGCTTCATTTGCTAAATGGCACAATAAAGAAAGATGATGTTTATTTGTGCAGACAAGAGCCGTGCACCGGGACTTTCAATAGAGATAAAATGTGTCTGGTACACTGCATTGTTTTCTTCTATTACTGGCTGTACACAGCCAAACGCATTGTCTAGGAAAAGGGAAATGTATTGTCCTATTTAAGAGGACCTGTACTGTGCAAGCTGTGCCCAAAAAAGCCAGGCAGAGGACATATGCCTAGCCACCAGTATTATCTGTGGTCTCCATGCAGGGCGTCTTTTCCTCATTACCATGCCTTGTTCGGCACTGTGTCTCTGTATGGAGATGGCTATGTTGGTAGAGGCAGGGCTTTGCTTCCTCTTATCAAAGCTGTCCCCCCTGCCACATTCACAGAAGGGATAAAGCAGAAGTAGGAAGACCCTTGTACTGCAGGTTTTCAGGTACAGCTCCATAAGGTAGGGAGACTGGGTGGATCTTAAAAAAAAGAAAACAATTATACATTTTTTAGAGTGTGTATATCTGTGTGAGATTGTCTGTGGTTGTGTGTGTGTCTGTCAGTGTTTTTGAGGGTTCGTTCACACTAGTGTATAGTCCCATGCAATGAATGCACCGTACAATGCAATCGCACCTACTGCACACTCTAGTGGAAGGTGCGTTGCCATTAATTTGAATGACACCCCAAACGCATCTCCCAGCCACAGTCCGATCGCCTGCACTCGAACGTCTGGTGCGGCAATGCCATGCATTCCATTGCAGTGCGACTTGGATCGTGACTTAATGACCAAGGACAAATGTGGGTCCTGAGGTTACACAGGTTGAGAACCACTGCCATAGATATTAGCATGCTACCCGTGTGCACCTCAAGAAAGCAGAACCCAGTGACACAAATTACATTAGCTGTGTAGAATTTTGATATAGGGACCCCAAATGAATTCTGACACTTGATTTCGGGTTCCTGACACACAGACTGCACCCAGGGTCGGATTTCCCACAAGGCCAACCAAAGTCCGGCCTCGGGGCAGCAGGGAGTAGAGGGGCAGCAGGGGTGTGGAATTCCTATCTCCCGATGCCCGGGCGGGTAGTTGTTTTCTACATTTAGCCCAGCTTTGGGCAAGCAGAGCTAAATGTACAGCGGAGAAGCCACCGCTTGTTTTGTACAAGTGATCTCGGTGACATCGTATGCAGCCATGGGGGGAGGGTTTGGAGGGTAGGGGGCGCATTGAGGAACCTGGCCTTGGGGCACCACAGAAAGAAAATCCGGCCCAATGCTTCAATGTGACAAATTCATGAACCTGTTTCAAACAGATACAGGAATTTGTCACAGGCACTGACATTTCTCAACACAATTCTAAAGACAGACTACAACACTCTTTATAAATTCCAGGGAAAGTATTTTAAGTGGTGAACACTTTGAGCAGGAAGGACAGGTAAAAGGGTCCCTGGGGGCCCCAAAAAACCCTGTGAAGTACAGTCATTGTGCAGCAAGTAGAGCTGGCATATGTAACAAACAAATATGGCTGCTCCCATATAGGGTTGCCAACTACTCTTCAAGCGAAACCCGAACACACTCTAGCGATGCACGGACATATTTTTGGGACAATGAGTTGCGGCTTATTTATATGTAAATAGGGCCACCCATTCATATGTAAATATCACAGTTGAGACTATTTTCAGTGGGGGGCCAGTAGCCCCTATCCTAATTCTGGTTGCCCCTGTCTGCCTGACATCTTGTGTCCGGGTTTCTGCTGCCATGAAACCCGAACACAGCATTCAAAACCCGAACTGTCCGGGTGAATCCTGGACAGGTGGCAACCCTACTCCCATACTCTCCCTGCATGCAAAGTTGTTCTTATTTTTCAGAATCCACCTTTATTTATATTTATCTCTTTACTGATATGCAGGCCCAACTCTCCAGCAAAAGGGCCAATGGCAGCAGTTGGGACAAACTATAACTCTGCCAGCGGTAACAGAGAATTTGTAGCAACATTTTTAACAAAAATAGGATTTAAATAATGGAAATAATGGCTGACAGCTGTAATCCTCTTTTACCTAAAACCTGTCACTTTCACTTTTGCTGGACAGCTTGGCCTGCATGGAAATGTGGAGAAAATTATAAAGCATGTGAAAATAATTTCAGTAATACCTCAGTTTACGAACGCTTCTATTCGCGAACTCCACATCGGGTGACGAACACGACCGCAGCCATCTTCTCCGCTCTGACACGTGGTCATGGCTTCCTCTAGTCGAGATCGCAGTTGCAGACAGACCTTGCTGTAAAGCTTTTTTGTGTGATTTTTAGCACATACAGTACTTTAAGGTACCACTGTATTTACTAAATGCTATCATTACATGTATTAACCAGATACACTCAAATATAATATTACATGTGCATTCATAAATCAGCTTGCCTTCTATAATTCATATAATAAATAAATCATAAATACGAAGTTTCCCAAAATGGCCTTACTAACTAATATAACCATATAGAGTAAAATGAACAAAATATATTGTGGTAAAAATAAATCTTGTGGTGAAAAAAATATTTTGAAAGTCATCGTCCTTCCATCCACCAATACATTTTGTTCTGTGGAAATCTCATACAGTATATAAATCTAAATACAGTGTGTGTATATGTTTGAAGGCTAACTAGTTAGCCTGTATTTGTGGGTGGAGTCTGCTCCCACTACACGCTTTAATAACCTGCAGGCAGGCTCACCTGGGCAGGGCGAGCTTCAGCATGACCCTCCCACCCGTTCCCTTTGTGCCGCCCCAATGGGGCATAGAAGTTTATTTAGATAGAAGTTTTATATAGATTGTTTTCTCTATACCATTTTCTATGGACGTTTTATATGTTAGTTCCTATGCTGTCATCTAGTGGCCTTTTGTGATAATGCACCTGTTTTGTCCTGTATTCCTTTCCTCACATGATGACACATTTCCTCTGTATGTATATTGCTTTGAAGTGGTCATACACTTTGCAGAGCAGCAATTATGTTTTTAATCACCGTGGTACAATTCAGTTACCTCAGAACGTTTTTTTAACATATTACCCTCATGCAGTTATCAGAATCCAATATTTTTGGTGACATTTTTCCTTCAAGCTTGCCCGATCCAGCTGAATGTGATTTTTTATTTACAAAGTCTTTATTTTTAAGCTGAATGTGATTTTTGTGTTTGGGTTTAGATATACTTGGAGTGTATAAGTAGATCCGATACAAAGAAAACCACCAACCTCAATTTTTTGTTTCATTATATTTTTATTGCAAGTTTTTTGTTTTTTTACTTCACTCATACATTTGATGTCTACTCATAAAAATAAGACCCTATAGAAATACTTATATTGGCATAAACCATTAAGTGTGAATACTGCACTGGCGT
>NW_017306324.1:1227997-1265720 GCF_000935625.1 Nanorana parkeri
GGGGGGGAAATCTGTACATAGCATTTGGTGCAAGGCGAGAGTTTGGCACACACAGAAAACATGTGGAATCTATTACGAGCAACATCCGTGGCGTTATGGCCTGGCCGGTGGCATGTGATGCTGTCACAATGCTGAAATCAAGTATATGAGCCAGAGGCTGTAGAGACACTGAAGAGGCACTGTGGAGTGTGGTGGGGACCATCCTGATGGACCTGACAATAATCTGTAGAACCTTACTGTGATTCATCATTTTAGGAAACATTTAAAGGAGGATTCTAGCCAACAAAAATTATATGTATTGTTTTTGTTTGTATAGAGTAGGGAAGGGTATAAACCTGACTCATGAGTCATAAGCAACGCACATTTTTTTCTACAGTTTTCACCTTTAAAAAAAAATCATTTGTTGCACCTTAGTTTTGCAGCTCTCCTGCATCCACTTCCTGTCTACATGCACTCCAACAATGGCTGCATGGGATCTCTCAGGGTGTTCTGATGGTGACAACAGTGGAGTGGACCATGCCCGGGAAATGTGGGTCAGCGTGATCACATGTAGTCTACAATGGGAGAGCTTGAGGCAAGGTGACAACACAGAAGCACAACTGGGAAACAGAGACAGATCGTTGTCACCCTATAACAATAAGTGCCAAAACAAGACCCTTCGTGGTAGTATTTTAATGAAAGATGCAGAATATAATATATTATAGAAAACGTATATAATATAGGCCAGCGTTTCCTAACCTTTTTTCACTCATGGCACCCTTAAAAAGTACGGAAAAATCTCAAGACATCCTAGTCTGAAATGTAAGGGGGTTCTCCATGCAAAAGTAGGGTTCTACCTTTGCATCAAAGTCCGCCCTTCAAATCAGGAGCCACCATTCACATCAGGAGCCCCCCTTTCACATTGGAATCCCCCTGTTACATCAGAGATCCCCCTTCACATCAAAGTTCCCGCTTCACATCAGAATCCTAACATCAGAAAATGTTGAGGCACCCCTGAGGAAGCCAGAAGGCCCCCCGGTGTGCCACGGCACCCTGGTTGAGGAAGGCTGATATAGACTGACAGACGTTCTAACTTTTCCCAATCAAATAAAAAAGGTATCTTCATTGCCGTTTGTGTCTCCGTTGCACCCCTGTTAGCAGAACAAGAGGGTGATGTTAATCCAGCATGGGACATAGATGGCAATTGAAACCTGTAAGGGGATCTAACTCTTCCCCACTCTATTCAAAGTAAAATAATAAAGACGTGTTAGCTGCAACAGCTGAAAAACTTTAAGCAATGCAACTGAAATGCCCAAACCCATAAAGCTATCAATTGCCGATTACTAGGGTGGGGGAGGAAAGTATAGCGTGAAAATGATACTTTCTCTCATACTTGCTTCCAGTTGGAGCAACTGCTAGGTTTTGTCGGCCTGCACTTTCCTCTCCCACCACTAGGTGTCAGAATATATACGTTTATTAAGGTTGTCACTGATAGTTGGGATTGGAGTGGCTCCACCCACAACCAGTTCCAGAATTTACTCACAACAAGAATTGTATATAATGGAACTAAGGTGAAAAAAAGCAGTGGAAGTGAGTGTAATGTATACACTATACATCCCTTAACCCTGATCTGCTGATGCCTGCTGGTTACTGGTTTGAATAGAGTTGCCCTTAAAATATTAGGTACTGAAAGTGAACAACAGCACACAAGCAATTAAGTGCAGAGACTCTTAGCAACCAATTAAAAGCCATTTATCTGACCGCACAAACAGCTGATATCTGGTTGGCTTCTTTGGGTTAACACACCACTGCTATTTGGAGATATGCTCATGATGCTTTAACAATGGGCCGCTTTACATATGGAAATTATTGGAATAGCTTAGTATTAGTTATTTGGTAGTTTTTATGGACATAGAAAATGAGCTGCTTATACAGCTAGAGATGGAAGATTTCACAATCTGATTGCCAATCATTGTGTTTAAATGGTTTATATGAAGGTATAGGGTGTAGACTTTGGGTTTGGGTTTAGAGTTAAAGCTCCAGTCATCAAGCTCTTTGATGCCACCTACAGTCCAGCGATTTTGACACAACTGAGGATGGTTGGCAAAGTGAAGAAAGTGATATCAGCCCTTCTTATGAACGGATTGGGAAGCCAAAATTGGCAAACAACAGAGTCTGAGTAAAGTCTGCTTTAGGATTTACTTTTCATTGGTTCCGAAAGAACTGCTGGACTTTTTTTTACAACCATAAACCAACATAAGGCCAAAATGTATTGTTTCGAACATTACTTTCACATAATATCATGAGGTCATCATCTGCCAGTATAAGAGGGCTAGTGGTGGGTTCTTATAGAGCCCGCACAAGTCAAAGTGCATTTAATTGCACCGCTCCCCCCCCCCCGAAGCCCTTGTCTGGCCTCCATTGGCTGTAAATGGGAGATGCTTTTGTAGTCATGGCCTGAGCACAAGTACAGCGAGGCTCTTCCTCCACTTAAGCTAATGGTCTTTGTTTCAGTGGTGTCCAATAACCCAGAGCAGCCAACCACCAATCGGTTCTCAGGAGAACAGTAGTCAAAAGGATGAAAGATGATGTCTTATTTGCAATAAAAGCCGATGGCTACAGTTATTATTTTTCAACTCTTCTGAATGGCTGAATCATTTATGAAGATCACAAGTATCTAATGATGCAAAAACAAGGGAGCACGCGCGGCATGCATGGCAGACACTTTGTATCACACGTTAAAGGCCGCTGATATGCAAAGCTAATCACAAAGGATGTTAGGAGAGGCTAGAAAGACAGAATGAGGTCCAATGGCTCTGCAGCTTCAGCGCGAGTTAAGAAGGCAGCATGGGTCCACCCCGCCAGCAAGTGGACTCCTTAGCACGTGACACGGTCAGGTGAAAAATGCAACTTTTCCAGGAAACCTTTTCCAGACACAGCTATAAAAATGATGAGGTACCCAAACAACTGGAGCCCACGAGACATGTTCGTATTAGTGTGTCTCGGGATTTGGAGCTCCTGGGGTAATGGAAAAGACCAGCAATGCTAGATACTTGCATTGTAACTTTTTGGCTAGTTTACAAGTGTGCTTTCATCAATTTTTTGCAACATAAGTCTTCTCTGCACCCGGAATAGCTCCTCTCCTTACACCTCTGGTCATATGACACATCCTATGACATGCCCTTTAGCTGGAAAGTAACGGCCGCTGTTATTTGACAGGCCTGTCCTTAAACATCTAGAGCTTGACCCACGGAGACAGCTGACTGTTTTTTTTGTGCTCTGGCAGGCGTCCTGACGAGCTCCTGGCAACCAGTGACCTTACTAGTTGCCAGGAGCTCAAGGTATGCCGTATACATTTTCTGTCCAAACCCGCCCATTCCATTGAATGATTAGATGTAGTCAGGGTACTAGTCCAGCCGAGGGTTACGCAACCAAATATTGTCCTCTCTTCTGACCTCTGCACACACATTTACATGTAGTTGTCTGAGACGCTTCACACTGAACCATCCTTTGCGCCCGTGTTTGGGTACCTCAACACCGAGTCATATGAATTATAAAGTCTGAAAAATAAACTGCGTTGGCTACAGAAACCAGGAGTCTCCATTTCCAACCTGCACAGAAGGAAGTGATCAGTTCAGTTTGATACTCTTGTTCCCTTATTTTTAAAATTTTATTTAAAATGTAAACTAATGGGGGGTTTTTATTCAGAGAAATTCTTCATTAATATTTATTACAGGGTATATGTATAATACTCAATATTCAGAGGACAAAGGGCTGTCTAATGAAAAAAATGCTGGGCACTTCCTGCATGATTGTTGGAAGTGTGTGTTTAAAGGAGAACATTGGGGTTAAGGCTTTTCCCCATAGTTCTCCTTAGCGTAACGGGAGGACACAAACTAGCGTCCTCCCGTCACCCTAGGATCAGTATACCGCGAGCTGTAGCTCGCGGTATACTGAGACGCCGCAGCTGAAGCGGATCCCGACAATTGTGCCGGGATCCGCCCAGCTGCGTGACTGACAGCTGGCTCTGCCTATCTAGAAGCAGAGCCACCTGTACCCGCCCCCTCCCCCGTCCGTTCCGCCAGTCAGCGCTGGCAGATCGGAGCGGGGAGGGGGGAATCCAGCCCCTCCCCTGTCACGGCAGAGAGCCGTGACCGGATCGAGAGGTGAGCGAACGCCGGTATGTGTTCGCTCACCTCCCGATCTACTGAGCCGACCTGTTACAGTCTCATTGTCACAGGTCGGCTAGAACTATGAGGTGAGTGAAAAGCACTCACCTCATAGTTCTCCTTTAAAGGACTGAATAAAATCAATGTTTTTTTAGCTAAATGTATAAAAGAGGTCATCTTGAGATGCATCTTATCAATGTGTTTTTTGCATCTCGTTTCTATGTACAAATTGTGTTTCTACATGGGAGCAGTACATTTTTCTCGCTAAATTCTGAGACACCACTTCCTAATTACAGTGCTACACAATGATAGTGCTTTAGGCCTCATTCACATGAGTAAAAGCCGGCATGTACAACTACGTGCAGGACGGGTGAGCGTAGGGCGGCGTGCGGCCGCGTACTCCCATAGAGAAAGACAGGGGCTGTGTACTAATCACACGCAGCACCTGTCCTTCCCGGGAGCTGCCCGATATGGCCGTGCACGCAGCACGGAGCTGTATGTGCTGGCTTTTTCTCTTGTGAATGAGGCCTTACTACTCCTTTGCTAGAATTAAAAACTAAAAATCAAATAAGAAAACCCCAAAAATGTGTTCTACATTACTCACATAGATAAAGTAAATATACATTTTAACACTATACATTCCCTGGAATCTGGGAAAAAAAATAATTCTTAATTTATTGTTAATTTAAATTTTGAATTGCCGAAGTTTTATCAATAGGTGAAATTATTGCATCTCAAAAAGAAAAAAATAACGAAATCAATTTTTATTTTATTGTTTTATTTTTTTACACATAGACCACTGGGACGGCTCCCTGGTTGCTGCAGACAACACTATACTATATACTATATACTATACATTTCAGACGGTTAAAATGATTGCCATTTTTTTTTTTTAGTGGACTTCATGCTTTAAGACTGCACAGAAGGAAAGCATCTGCGTTAGCCCTCATTCACACTAGAAAAGGCAGGCAGGTACAGCTCCGTGCTGCGTGCGCGGCCGTATCGGGCAGCTCCCGGGAAGGACAGGTGCTGCGTGTGTTTGGTACGCAGCCCCCGTCCTTCTCTATGGAAGTACGCGGCCGTACGCCACCCTACGCTCGCCCGCCCTGCACGTCCGTACACGTGCACAAGTGCGTACTCGTACGCTGACAGGATGGATCCTGTCTGCGTCTGAGCCAGTAAACATGCACCCGTACGGATGTGCAGGGCGGGCGAGCGTAGGGTGGCGTACGGCCGCGTACTTCCATAGAGAAGGACGGGGGCTGCGTACCAAACACACGCAGCACCTGTCCTTCCCGGGAGCTGCCCGATACGGCCGCGCACGCAGCACGGAGCTGTACGTGCTTGCCTTTTCTAGTGTGAATAAGGCCTAATACCCATAACATCCAATCACAATTCTGTTGCTGTTTATTTTATTTTTTTTAGTTTAAGTTTAAAAATAAAAGGAAGAATTTGATTGGTTGCCGTGGGTAACACATACGCCCCTTTCCTGCAAGTCTTACATAAGGCCTACTATAAGGATAATAGATTTATATTATATATATAATATATAGATTACTGATTGTAGAACTATACCTACAAAAATACTACTCTGTTCAAAAAATAAATACATAATTTTTTTCCTTCATCCATTAAGTCTTTTTAGTATGTTGTTGGGGGGTTGGTATAAATAACGAAACACAAACAAGAAAGCCTTGCATCACAGATATGACTCATTTGCACATCCAAATTATGTTATCAAAAATGGAATGAGGCAAATTATAAAATGATTGCAGGTCAAATCAATAATTCATCATTATAATAAGATTATAAAAGAGCAAACCTCCACTTTAACGGTATATGAACTTCCCGCTGCCGACCTGACAATAGCACATTGCCAAGCAAAGCAGGAGGGGGCGCTGCAGCCCCATTTTACTCAGTGGAGTGTTGGAACTATTACAGAGAGCTGACAATACTGTGTAGTTAGAGATACTTCTTTGCTTTTATTTTTTATATTTTGGTATTGGTACATGACCCCATGGCAGTGCCTCCGGCTTCCCATGTCTTGTTTCACAATAGATGTTTATTAACCCTTCAAATAGGCAGAATTGAATAACAAAACTTGCCCCCCCCCTGAACCCCCTACAGACAGTGCTGTACTTGATGTACAGAAAGCCCAGTATGCATGCATGATAAGTAATCATGGAATTACCCAATGCAAAAAATGTTTTATTCATTTACTAAAAAAACAGGATGCATATTTTTAAATATTGGGGGTTTTTTTTAAATAGGGAAGTTGCTTTAAAAGTTTCCTAAACAGGAAGTTGCCCTTTAATCATTTTATGAAATGATTTACAATCTACGAATTACAATGTAATGTGGGTCTAGCCCAAACACACAAGCCTTCTCGACGAGGATAGGTAGGAGCTGCTATATGTTTTTGTTGTGTGAACCTGTATTTAAAGGAAAAACTTTTTTTTTTTTAAATATTCTCTTTTGAAAATACCTTAATAAAGACAAGGGTGTAAATGGTACGCCCCAGAAAGAAACTGCACTCTGAACTATGGATTCATACACAGCCAGTTACAGCTCTAGGGAATTGAAGTGCCATGCCAATTAAAATAGTCCAGATACAACTTTATTCCACGAGGGTCAGGGGACAATTGAGTACCAAACGCCAATGCGTTTCAGGGGTCCAAAAACACCCCCTTCTTCGGGGCATAGTGAGATAAATCATGGGTGTGGACTAAAAATCTTCCCATCACAGCTCAATACAACTTTCAAGCTGCAGAGATTGTAGTCCACATACACGATTTATCTCACTAAGCCCTGATGAAGGGGGTGTTTTTGGACCCCCGTAACGATGGTAATAATGACAGACATCTATTTTAAATTTGTAAGTTTAAAGTGTATTTCCACTTTTGCAGCCAAATTGGGATAATTTAGGGCCTGGGAGCCCATTTGTTGTCCAGTGGCCAGACAGACATAAAGATGATCTCCATCTCTGATTGTGGTCTACGATTGGGGTCTTCATCTATGACCTAATGTGATCTGGGTGAGCCAATGCAAATTGCACTGACTTTTAAATAAAATATATTTTTTCCAAGATGTTTTATCCCTCTTTTTTGATATGTGCATCTTCTCACTGTCTGTTAAAAATCAACATCGCAAACCCCCCTTCCTTTTATTAATACAGTACTGGAGAAAAGTTGTTTGACCTTCGATTTCCTACAAGTGCTAATTATTCATTTAAAAATATTTCATTTCTTTTCAAAACCAATTTATTTTTCTTCATATTTAAATGCATGGGCCAACTGTATAGAATATTAATGTGGAATATAAATATACATAAAATTAAACTTATTCAAACAGATACAACACAACCTTTCTAGGCTGTGCTGAGCTGGGAATTAATTGAAGTGGAACTTCGGCCAACTCAATAAAGTGTTTTATTGCCGTGTTCCCATTGGAGCGCAGACAGCAACATCATTTTGACAGGCAATATAACTCCTCCACACTGTATCCAAGTCTAAAAAAAGGTTTTGGCTGCAATAATTAATTTCCTTTTGGCAGATTTTTGTAAAGAAGCCAAAGCGTTTGGTATAGTGCAATTAATTTACACTATATGGCCAAAAGTATGTGGACATCCCACTAATTTATTGAGTTCAGGTGTTTGCAGTGAAGGATGTTGTTATTATTACAGTATACAAAGACATTTAAGACAATTGAGCGCTTTGAACCTCGTGGCAACAGTTTGGTGAATGCCCTTTTCTGTTCCAGAATGACTTGGCCCTGTGCACAAAGCCAACTCCACCAAGACATGATTTGGTGAGTTCCAGAATGACTTTGCCCCTGTGCACAAAGCCAACTCCATCAAGACATGATTTGGCGAGTTCCAGAATGGCTGGGCCCCTGTGCACAAAGCCAACTCCATCAAGACATGATTTGGTGAGTTCCAGAATGGCTTTTCCCCTGTGCATGAAGCCAACTCCATCAAGACATGATTTGGTGAGTTCCATAATGGCTTTGCCCTGGGGCACAAAGCCAACTCCATCAAGACATGATTTGGTGAGTTCCAGAATGGCTTTTCCCCTGTGCATGAAGCCAACTCCATCAAGACCTGATTTGGTGAGTTCCATAATGGCTTTGCCCCTGTGGACATAGCCAACTCCATCAAAACATGATTTGGTGAGTCCCATAATGGCTTTGCCCCTGTGCACATAGCCAACTCCCTCAAAACATGATTTGGTGAGTTCCATAATGGCTTTGCCCCTGTGCACAAAGCCAACTCCATCAAGACATGATTTGGTGAGTTTGGTGTGGAGGAACCTGGTGGGTCTGCATAGAGCCCTGACCTCAACCCTTCTGAACACCTTTGGGATGAGTTAGAAAGCCGATCATGAACCAGGCCTCATCTAACTACCATCCTTGACCTCACAAACGCTCTTTTGGCTGAATGGGCACAGACACCCTCCAAAATCTAGTGGAAAGCCTTTCCAGAAGAGCTGAGGCTGTTATAGCCACAATGGGGGAGGCTTGGTGTGGGGGAACCTGATGGGTCTGCACAGAGCCCTGACCTCAACCCTTCTGAACACCTTTGGGATGAGTTAGAAAGCGGATCATGAACCAGGCCTTGTCATCTAACTACCGTGCCTGACCTCACAAATGCTCTTTTGGCTGAATGGGCACAGAATCAAGTGGAAAGCCTTCCCAGAAGAGCTGAGGCTGTTACAGCCACAATTTGGGAGGACAAGCACAGTGCCTGTGGTTTAGGTGTGAGATGTCCCATAAACTCATATATATAAGTGCGGCGGTCAGGTGTCCACAAACGTCTGGTCATATAATGTAACTAATATACAACAAAGTCCTTTCCCTAAAAAGCTGTTGGACAGCTAATACACTGTATAAATTGTGGATTAAAAAATGTTATAAAAAACTCCACCCAACCCAGAGGATTGCTTTGTCCCCTCTTAGAACCTGTACTGTACTTAGCATAATGCAGGTCCTCTTTTAGGATCCATTCTTCACCTCTCTATGGCTATGGTTATTCCTCATAACAGATGAATTCTAAAAATAATGATCAAAACATGTACAAAAAGCCCTTAAAATCCCCTTGCAAAAAAATACCAATCAAATTCCCTTGCAAAAAAAAAAATCTTTAAGAGCCATAATCTTTAAGATTATGTTTTCAAAGGGATCATACGATTTGCAAAGTTTGAATTCAGCTTTTGACTAAGTTATCTAAAAGAAGGTTTGGAGAGATCAATGCACATAGGACAGACATAACTGACTTGTTCCACCATAAAGAATAGTAAAGTGACCCTTTCTATTCACATTGTGGTGCATTAATAATCCACTCCATTCGCTGTTTCTAACACACTCCTTCCTTCAAACTGTTCAGCCTACGCCGACTAAGCAGTTCTGCTACTGATATGTAAATTTTGAGTTTTTTAACAAAAGTCAACAGTTAATCTCTCATCTCCATTTCAGAGCCCTCCCCCTGTGTGCTGACAGAAGAGCAGAGGGGTATGAATTGCTGGCTTTTCCATGCTGTGCATGAGGCAACATGGCGTGGCCCAGTAAGGGATAACTGGGTCTCTGGGGACAGAATAGAGTTCATTGATTAAACACTGGTTTGTTGGCTATAAGGTGAACTGTTCACTTTAAGGGGGTTACTCTGAAGTGCCGTAAATCACAACAGAGGTGACCATTTTTTTTTTTAATCAACATAAAGAGAACACAACCGATCAACATTTTCTGACCTCAGAGGCACTAGAGGCTTCAGCAAGGTCACTCAGTCCTAATAAAAGGGGCTTAATATTACTCCATGCAACATAATGGCTGCCCCCATGATTTGTAGGGGAGAGGTCTACTTTAAGAGCAATACTATGCAAAGCATCCTATTATCACATTGGCAACATTAATTTAAGTGCTTTTTGCTTATATATGGCCAACAGCTTATAATACTGTCTATCGGTTACAGCATCAGAAAATGGAGCTGCTTTTAATACTTTAGCAGAAACATTGTCGAACTCTTTGCAGAACCTCTGAGATTGTGATTTGAAGAGGGATATAAAGGAAAATATGCAGCAAAACATGCAATTCAATAGCAAATATTTTTGCTTTGGTTCATTGGCAGGGAATTTAAGCCTTTCTCACACTATGCTGCTTGGCTTCCAGACACCATAGTGGCCATATAACACAATGCAGTTTGATCAACACTTTCTGATAAGGCAGCCGATTCCCCCCCCCTTTAACTGCTGATGGTATTGGGTTAAATAGGCAATTATAGATGAAAAAACAGGTACACAGCTCCACCTGTAAGTTACTGCCAATGCATGCTCGAAGTATACTTTGTTACTTTAGCAAAAAGAAAAAAGCCCCTCCACACATTATAAAACATCCATCTTTAAAGTTGAAGATTATTTTGCTTATATTTTGCCTTCCCTGGTTCTTCTTCTGGCTCATCACCACCACTGGGTCTTTATGCTTCTGTATGCAATGCAAGCAGATCATGGCTGCTGGGAGAGGCCGTCAGGGTGCCTAAGTACTCCTCTCAAGAGCCCTCAGCCCTGATTCAAGCAGATGGCTGGATCTTGGAAGGAGTTAGACAAGTATCAAAACCCTTTGACGGGTGGCTGTACAGCCAGGCTGTATTTGCAAACAGACCACATTAGGTGCATACTTTTGATTTCAGGATCTATTTACTGCAATTGGCCCATCATGTGCACAAATGTATTTGAATTTCAGATGGACTAACAGCTTTTGGGTGCAATACCTCCTTCATATTCTGATCAATGTTTGGGTGCAATACCTCCTTTATATTCTGATCAATGTTTGGGTGCAATACCTCCTTCATATTCTGATCAATGTTTGGGTGCAGTACCATATTCTGATCAAAGTTACACCCTGTAACTATTTTAATGGATTGCAATTAAAGGTGGACGTTTTTTATTGTGTGGCGGTGCTGATCGCAATTGCTTTCTCATTAAATAGGCAGCCCAGACCCTCATCCCCTTCCCTAGATGAGAAGAAGCTCTTAGCTGCTAGGAAGTGATATACATTGCCAGAAAAAGGTTTGTAGCCTCAACTGCAGGTTGTGCTCATATATAAAAAAACCACAAATCATAGGGTCTGACATGTTAGCGTATTGATGATACAGATATGGAGCGGAGCTTTATACTAAGGGGGTATTTGGTTAGATCAGGAATTCTTATTCACTTGTGACCCTTCTATGTGGTAGCATGAGGAGGTACCCATCTCCCACAGTGATACGGAAAACACCAGTGGGAACTTGCCTGTCCACTGGTTGACTGTCCAGTGCTTGCAACTTGGCCATTCAAGCGATGGATCTTAGTTGACAGCCCAGTGCTTTCAACCTAGCCATTCAGATGATGGCTCTTTGTTGACTGCCCGGTGCATGCAACCTGGCCATTCACATGATGGCTCTTCGTTGACTGCCCTGTCCATGCAACCTGGCCATTCAGGCGATGGCTCCTAAAAAGAGAAATGTGGTGCAATAGCAGATTTTGGCCAGCAGATGTCACTGTAAGAGAGCTAGGGATCTATAATAGACATTGGTAAATGCAGGATTTGTAGGAGAGGGTACCCCCTCTGTTTCACACCATGGAAGGGTCCCAAGCACCGAAGGAACATCTAGGTAATCTGGAGACCCTTTTTTTTAGCCACTTGCTAATGTGCAAGATCTCTTCACCCCCACCCCTCCCACCTTGCCACCCCTTCAAAAAGCTGCACGTATACAAAAAACAGGATGGACGGATTGGCACGAAGCGTAATAAGAAAGCATTACTGGCGGCGAGATGCCGTCACGGCTGGCTTAGATCACGGTCTCGAACAGGGTGGCTTTCTCCAGGCTGAGCGTGACCACAGAGTCAGGAGGGAGTAGCTTGGTCTCCGCTTCTGGGGTGAGGTATTCAAGATGGTGGTGACCCCACACCGGGGTGGTCAGGTGGTGCCAGCGCTGCCAAGAAAAGAAAGAACAAATCAGGTCATGGGACGCTTAGTGGTTTTACATCAGCTGATCTAGTAGAAACTTATCTAGATTCCTCTAGATTTTACAAAAATATCTGTAGTACTTGTGGGCACATACCTAGGCAAAGATGGGGCTCACAGTGCAACATTCACAACATGTAAACCTTTTGTCTACTTTTTCCATTTTATTCTCGTCTTTGAACACTTTTGAACACGCGTGGGAAAAAGAATGTCAAATCACAAATGGGCATGAGCAGGAATCTGAATATCTGGTCTTTATTTATTTAATAAAAGTATGCCTGCTTACAGAAGAAGGATCAATATATTAATATATTTCTCCTATTAAGCTGCCACTTTACCTGGAGGAGAGGAAAGGAGTGCAACGCTGAATTCCGTAGTAGTAAATGTTTTCAGTCAGTGTAGATGGAATAATTTTCCTTAGGCAGCTCTCCCAGGAGTGGTGGCTGAAGGTCGGCTGGTTGCTCAAGTAGGGACTGGGTATGCAAAGAGGGAAGCACCAAAAGCAGAATGTATAAAGTCTAGATTCAATTTTATTCAGACTATTATGTCAAAAAAGCCAACACATTTTGGAGGTTCTAAGTAGGAATGCACCGATACCGGTTTCTTGGTATGGAGTACAAGTACCTATATTTTTATAATCAGTACTCACCGATACGGAGTACCAATACCGGCATCCCGAGGTAGCGCGGGCCCGGCTTCACAGCCAATTAGGAAGTGGGACGGCGGGTAATGACCTGCAGCCTGGCTTCCTGATTGCCTAGGAAGCCGGTGTGTTATATCGAAAGCACATCAGCTTCACGTTCTCTTGCAACACTGTGAGGCAGCCTTGCTTCCTGACCAATCAGGAAGCCGGGCAGTGGGTCATGACCTGCCGCTCAGCTTCCTAATTGGTCATGAAGTCAGGCTGCCTTGCAGTGTCGCTAGGCAGTGTAAAGCCTGCTTCCTAACCAATCAGGAAGCCTGGAGGTGTGTCATGACCTGCTGCTCGACTTCCTGATGGGCCGGAAAGCCGCCTCCATGCTCAATCGTGGCACTGCCGGTCAGAGGGCATCTCCCTCTGACCAGCAGTTCCAGTATTGAGGTAAGTATCGGAGCATTTGGGCGAGAATGAGTACTCACCCAAATTCTCAGTATCGGCACCGATACCAATACCAATATCGGTGCATCCCTAGTTCTAAGGGTGCCTGTTCATCAGGGCTTGGTACAGTAGAAGAAAGTGTATACTAGACTGATCAAACTGGAGGGATCTTGATGGGTAATTACTAATTAGTATGATTGTTTCCAATGCCACATAATCTTGCTGCTTACCAGTATCTGGAGTGATCATACCAATTACCCCTTTAGGATTCCTCAATTTTATCAGTCCAATACACTATTTTTTTTAAAGTACCAATCCCTTATTAAGAAGGATCCGTTAAACCCCCAGAAACAACATGTTTTATTTTTTTTAATGACATATGAGTCTAAATAAAATTGTAGCCTGCCTATACCTTCTGCTTTTGTTGCTTTCCTTTTTGCACACTTAATCCCTACTTTAGCTGGAGTCAGAGAAATTAAAATAGGAAACAGGCATACCTGCAATAAAAGAGTCTAACTGCTTACCTTTTCTGCTGCACAGACCTTCAGAACATTGCTCCATTCAAGAGAAATCCTCCACTGAAGTTGGCTGGGAAACCAGCAACACGGGAAGTGTCAATCTCCTTAATCCATGGCAGTGTTCACTGGTTCCTTCCATTGGCCTGCACATCACAACTTTGTTCTGTGATGATGTGAAGGTCGGTGGGTGGAACCTTCTGGGGACCAAGGACATGGACTTATTCTAGTGCAGGTCTGCTTTAATGCCCAATCACCTGACGATCACGCAAAACAAATTCAGCTACAAGAGCTCCGACTGGGCCATTATGGAGTCACACTCACCTCTCGAAGAGAGCCTTTAGATGCCAGCATCTTGAAAATTACAGTCAGTGGAATACATAGCATGGAGGATAAAGCGAGAGCCCAGCCAATCGCCTCGCCCCACCAAGGGTAGACGTAGGTCTTGTTGTAAGTTAGGGGTTTGTAGTTGATTACATGAAACACAAAAATGCCCTGAAAGAAAAAGACCACAAAAATGACACATATCAATCTGGCTCCACTGTATGTAACAATAATTAATGATAAACACCGCTATAGAATGTTATCAAGAAAAAGTATTGATAACTGTATATGGTTACCACCTGTAATAATAATATTCAGTATATATATTTCTCTATTTCACATGATTTTATTTAAATTTATTTACATGCAGGCCAAGCTGTCCAGCACCAGTTACAGGGGCATTAGTTGGGTTGCTTAAGGGCTTGTTCACACCAAATGCAGACCGTATCTGCATGAGTTTCTGCCACATTTTGCCGCGTTTCCGGGCCGTTTTTGTAAAAAAAAAATTACAAATTGGTTTTGTTTTTTTTTCCTTTAGCTTAAAATGGGCTTTTAGTGCGTTCCAGGGCGTTTGCATGTGTTTTTGATGCGTTTGCATGCGTTCCAGAGCAGGAAAAAAGTGCATCAATAAACTAATACATAATTGATAAGTATCATGTACATGGTAATTAGATAATAAATCACAGTGAAAAGAAAAGGGTCAAATTCCCCAATACATATGTGATCAATAATAAAAATAAATCAATCAATCATCCACACTGAATCAGATGGGTCCCAAAATACCCAATAAATATTAAGGTTTATATATTGTGCTAGTGAAGTTAAAGGAGAACTATGGGGTTAGGGCTTTTCCCCGTAGTTCTCCTTAGGGTAACGGGAGGACACAACCTAGCGTCCTCCCGTCACCCTAGGCTCAGTATACCGCGAGCTGTAGCTTGTGGTATACTGAGACACCACAGCTGAAGCGACAATTATGCCGGGATCCGCCCAGCTGCATGACTGACAGCTGGCTCTGCATGGGTCCCAAAATACCCAATAAATATTAAGGTTTATATATTGTGCTAGTGAAGTTAAAGGAGAACTATGAGGTGAGTGCTTCTCACTCACCTCATAGTTCTAGCCGACCTGTGACAGTCTCATTGTCACAGGTCGGCTAGAACTATGAGGTGAGTGCTTCTCACTCACCTCATAGTTCTAGCCGACCTGTGACAGTCTCATTGTCACAGGTCGGCTAGAACTATGAGGTGAGTGCTTCTCACTCACCTCATAGTTCTCCTTTAATCATAAAGTTCATCCACTTGAAATCCACCCATAAGTGAAGAAAAACGTCCGTAGTGTTTAAACCAGTCAGTGATCCCGTGAGTGAATCCAATATTCCTTTAATAACACAGACGTGGGCCCCTTCGGGGTACGGACTCACCGAATCCCAATGGCTGAAATCAAACAGCCAAATGCGCTTTGTTGAGGACCGATCTTCAACGGATCCCCGTAAGTTCACATGCCCAGTACGTTGTTATACCTTCTCCAAGCTAGTAGAAAGTAAGTACAGCTGCTGGAGACTGTACTCTCTTGTACAGGACAGAATGTTCAGAGAAGCCAAACTGAGAGTTGGAGGCAGCAGATTTATTGACCGTAACAGACAGTCAACAAACGCCTGCTTAATTTTTCTACATGCTCTGGAATGGAACGCTGCGGTGTGAACTAGAGCCCAAAATACCATTGAAATACATTGGACGCGTTTTTGATGCGTTCTGTAACTGCTCTGCATCTGGAACATGTTTGGTGTGAACAAGCCCTGAGAGTAGCAGTTTAAAAAGAAAAATGGAACCACGTAAATAAAGGTGGCCACACATGTATCAATAAGATCATGTGATGCAACTAAAATGATCTAATTGAATAAGAATCGTAAATCACAGACCTTCCGATTGATCGATTCAGTAAGCTTTCAATCAGTTTTGATGTTTTTAAGTTTATTGACCGTGATGGAATTTCAATGATTACGTCTGATCGATCAAACGAATATCAGAGCATGCCTGCATGTAACAACCGATCGTAATACAGATCAATGAAATGAAAAAGTTTTTGTCAAAGCAATGAACGATAGAAATGATTAATATGTCTTCAATCAACCCTGGAGGACTGGGTAATCTACGCCCCTCTGACCAATCCCCTTGTCGGGTAAAAACGCGTAAGGTAGCAGCGTTGGTTTGCCTCCCCCTCTGTGGCGTGAGATACCCAACAAACGGTTGATTGCAACTACGGGAAATGGAGAGCAAATATGTCATCTGGCAGCCAGGTAGCTATTGCTGAATTTACCTTCAGAGAACGATTTGATTCATTGTCCATGGATGAGATAAGTACCTATTAGCTTTCAATACAACAGTACGGCCGTACGCTCAACTGATTCTCCCTGTTTGAGGATCTCAATTCGGGGCGGCATTGATTGGATGTGCGTCCTGAGATTACCCAGTCCTCCAGGGTTGATTGAAGTCAAATGAATCATTTCTATCGTTCATTGCTTTGACCAAAACATTCTCAGTTGTTGGATACTTATGTTGATGATGGACAACAACTTTGAGGACATACTCTGATACCAATTACATGAAAATCATGTTTTGAATACACAAATAGACAATGGAGTAGCATATCAAATGATGATTTGTTGCAAAAGGTCTTCAATACTGGATTCGTTGTTTGGATTCTCGACACATATATTGTTACATATGCTAACAATTTCTACCAACCATATCATCATCGTATACAATCATCATATACAAATGTTTGATGATGATCATGTCATTTGCCGCTAGAGGGGATGGAAGCATTTTTAAATGGTTTCAGGTGTTTGTACACATGTATCATGCAGTTTTTGAGATTACATTTTGTTACATTTTGTTACATATATTTGCATACAGTTTGACATGTTTTGTTGGCTCTTTGGTGGGATCTCCTTTTAGAGGGCAAAATTAGTTTCATCGAATATTCGTAATAGGAGAACCAAGAGCTTTATTTATGTCAACATATACCATATTTTTCGCTCCATAAGAGGCACCCCCATCCCCCCAAAAGTCAGGGGCAAATGTGTGTGCTGTGCGTCTTATGGAGCGAATCCCCATTGCCCGACGCCCGGAACATGCAGTTTCGGGTGCCGGGCAAGTAGTTCTCTTAAGGGTCACGGTAGGACATAAACTAGCGTCCTCCCGTGACCCAAACCTCAGTATACATTACTGTCGAGATCCACCCAGCTGCGTGAGTGACAGCTGGCTCTGCCTATCTAGAGGCAGAGCCAGCTGTACCCGCCCCCTCCCCCATCCGTTCCTCCACTCAGCGCTAGAGGATCGGAGAGGGGAAGGGGGGGTCCCTGCACGGAGCCGTGACTGGCTGCTCTCTGCAGGGAGATGATCGAGAAGTGAGCGAGCGACTGTATGTGTTCTCTCACTCCCCGATCTATTGGTCGGCTCGAACTATGAGTATGAGAGATTTTCACTCACCTCATAGTTCTCCTTTAATTTAGCACTTACCACACAGACGAGGGGGGTGATCACAGACCAGCACCACTTCATGTACGGGAGAGGCCGGTAACCGATCATCCGAGCGATGTCATCCATGAATCTGTCTGCACCTGGAGAACACACACTATATCATATCACATCATTGTAAGGAAGCCTAATTCTGAAGGAAACTAAACCTAAATAAATGACCATCATTACCATTTTATAGTATGTTACTAAGTACAGAAATGTGCTGTATATTGCAAAAATCAGATTACCGCCTTAAAGTGGAACTATGGACAAAATAAAAATGACATATATGATGCAGCCTGTCACTAGCAGTTTTTGTCCCCCCCACCTGTTGATCCTACCAGTATATCAATTATTTTACACTTCCTGTAACAGGGTGACAACACTGCAGTGAAATCAGGCACAAGCGTTATCACCCTAGAGCATAGTATTTAAATGGATCTGTAGTTAAATGGATTTTAGGTAAAAGACAAACAAAATAAAGCCCAACTCCAGCTGAAATTTTGCAACAATTTCAGCACCGGGTACTTTTTTGCTTTTTGAAAATAATGTCCATTCCATATGAATAAAAGTTGACCATTGTAAGCACCCCCGGCATTGCTGTATGGTTTATTCTAACTCCTGTAAGTGGCACTTTTTCTGGACAGCTTGGCCTGTTATAGTAAGTGGACGAACAATGGATCCACCGGCGGAATAAACAGATAACAAAACTATTTTACAGGAGGGACTCTGCTGTGTTAATGACGGTGACACATTGCATCATGTATGTCGTTTTTTTAAAAATCTGCCCAGAGTTCCACTTTAATTTTCTAAATTGCACAAAATAATCAGATTGGTGTCTAAAGGGTAAAACCGCATGTATCTCTTGTAGGTACGTACTGAACAAGCCCCATGGCCTTTTATTGGCTTTCTGTGCTGCTAGCCAAAGTTTATTTTTCCTTTTGTCATATGTAATACAGAGGCAGCCAATGGTGACCTCTCATTCTGCTAGATGCCAGGCTGCCATGCTGACCCTCTGGATTCAATTATTTGAGACACTGAACAAATATGCAGATAAGGCTTCTGACTTTCCTCTGACTTTCTTAATCTGCATACTTATTACTGGGTCTGTCCCTTTGAAGACAGAGGATCAGCATAACCGAGGATCAGCATACAGCTGTGCAAGCTAGAATTTTCAGCGGAGGTTTACAATGGTTGCAATTGTATTGATAGTACTTTACAAATATTTAACATACGGGTATATAACATAGAATACTTGGTTCCACTAACATCTCCACTCCACTAACACCATTACATAGAATACGGGCAGCACAGTGGCTTAGTGGTAGCACTTCAGTCTTACAGCACTGGGGGGTCCCCAGTATGAATGCAGGTCAGGACACTATCTGCAAGGAGTTTGCATGTTCTCCTGGTCAGTGGCGTCACAAGGGGGTTGCGGGGGGTGCGGCCCGAACCCGGGTGACACCATTGGAGGGGTGACACCAAAATGACTCACAGTCATTTTGGTCTCACCCCCCTCTGAAAAGTCGGGCGCTCGGTCATGGACCGAACGCCCGACAGTATCAGGAGAGAGGAGGGGACCCGGCGGCATACCTTATCCCGGGTGTCACTCAGCCTCGGGACGCCCCTGCTCCTGATGCTTGCGTGGGTTTCCTCCTACACTGACTCCAAAGACATGCTGATAAGTTAACTGGCCCTGTATCTATCAGAAATTGGAACCTTAGATTGCAAGCTCCTTGGGGGAAGGGACTGATGTGAATGTGCACTATGTAAAATGTTGGCGCTGGCTATAAAAATATCTTTAATAAATAAATACTGTATATGGATTGTGAAGCACATCTGTAATATTGTTTTATCACAACAAGCCACTAGATGGCGATGTTTAATGTTAAATATACAGTATTACCCTTGGCACATACTGTAGTTACTAAATCATACATGTAGTAGCAGAGTAAAGCCTTCTTAGAACAGAAGGCATTCACATGTCTCACTCCATCACATATCCCAAAAATAAGAGGACTGTGCCTTATTTCAGAACAGTGGGCGGAGCTATGCAAATAGTTCCTTTATGCCCCAGATGCACATCCAGAACCTCCCATGTACAGTATAGTGCAAATATAATCTAATATTATTGAGCCATTTATTCCAAATTGCATACAGCTGTTTCAGTCTTGTTGGCCATCATTGGTGCAGTGTATGGAAACCATGGCTTCTGTGGAGTAGGGCTATAGACCATTCATGAAAAGTGGGTGGACATTTGCACCCAATCCATCTTCTTTTTTTTTTTCCTCCCCTTCAGTAAAAGAATGAACGTGGAATAGGATTTGATGCATGGGCAATATTTTTCCTTGCAGGCATGCTGGATAAAGAAGACCGGATGTATTGCGCATTTCTTTGTTCAGGTATATCTGTGTCTGCACCCTTCACGTACATGTAAAATGCCATAAACCAATAGCAGTAAGAAGCTTCTATGTAACCTCTTTGTAACAACATTAATGTAAAAAGTCTACTTAGCATGATTATATATAAATAAAAAAAATAATATTCAGTCATCCTCATAATGTTCAACACCAGGGACATTATCAGGGGCTAATCTCCCCTGCCTGGGACTGTTCCTGGACCGGAAATCAGGTGCGGTTGTCAGCTATCATCAGATATCAGGAAGAATATTATGAGCATGCACTTACTTTTTAAAGCTGAGACACAGGCTGATATAAAAGACACAAATAATGCAGCTCTGTATTCTTTAATACATCTTAAATGTATTTTTTGTAAATGCAAGCAGTGTAAGTACCTGAAGTTAACCTGGTATCAGCCCCTGTGCAGCAGAGCTCAGATTGGGGGAGGAAGAAGCAACACAAGGAGCCAACCAAATGGGCTGCAGTGCAATGAGCATACTGACAGGAGAAAAGAGCACAGTGACAGAGAGATGAGCTCATCCATCTGCTGCTTTTCCTTTCACTGTCCGGTCTCGCGTTCAAGGAGGGACAAGACCTGTAAAGGTGCCCATACACCTTACAATTATCTGCAGATTTTCTGTGGTCAGATGGAACAAGTGCAACAGATTGGCCCAGGTGGAGATTACTCCATCCACACAGTTAAGTGTAGAAGGAGGAATCTGTTTTTCCATCTGACCACAGAAAATCTGCAGATAATTGTAAGGTGTATGGGCAGTTTAAGTGTGACTGAACTGCAACAGAGAAGAGTCTGGTCTCCTCCCCTGCCGAACAGGGCTTTGCTGTGTAGCAGAGTTAGGTTAATGTTAGCACTTGATTGACAGAGACACAAATCTCTCTTAAATTTCTTTAGAAAAACTCTCTTAAATGTATTTAATCTGTGTATTTTGCTGTTTTGCTGGAGTTTGGCTTAAAATAACGTTTTTTTAATGTGTGCAGCTGTTTGTTTTCTAGTCTTTTTAAGGTCTTTAACTTTAAATGCCGCATCTCATGGTAATGAGGTTTGTGAGGTATGACTTACCATAAACCCATGCGATAACCACACACTCCCAGAAAGCCTGCCACAGCAGTGTGATGCCACTCGCAGAGTAGTAGTCAAAGAGTTGGAAGACGTACATCCCACCCTACAATCATAAAATGGACAACCACGATCAGGACACGGATTTAATGAGAGATCAAAAGAATTTGGGGTTTTTTTTAAATGTATTTTGAATATTTTTTACAAATACTAGGGATGCACCGGTACCGATACCCAGTATTTGGGCGAGCACTCGTACTCACTCAAATGCTCTGATACCTTCACCGATACTTCCGGTCAGACGCAGATTTCATACCGCAAGGGAACATGGAGTGGGCTTCCCGGCCAATCAGGAAGTCGGCAGCGGGTAATGACTCGCCGCCTAGCTTTCTGATTGGCTGGGAAGCCGGCTTCATGTTTGGCCGGCTCAATGTTGATTGGCTGGGAAGCTGGCTTCATGTTTGGCTGGCTCAATGATGATTGGCTGGGAAGCTGGCTTCCCGGCCAAACAGCATGGAGCCGGCTTCCCGGGCAATCAAAAAGCCGGGCAACTGGTAATGACACGCTGCCCGGCTTCCTGATTGCCCGGGAAGCCAGCTCCATACTAGCGTAAGTACTGGTATCGGTACTTGTATTCGATACCGAAAAACGGTATCGGTGCATCCCTAACAAATACACATTGAATGCATGGCATGACAAAGTATTCCCAGAGCACTGTAAGCTATCTAAAGAGGGCAAAGTAGTGGTTGCCTGCTTCAAGGCTCTCCCTGTGTGGTTGAAACCTTAGTCTGACAGAGGTGGGGAGAGCGGTGAGTCAAGTTCAAATGTGTGTGTAAATTTCAGCTTGAGCTGTTGTGCTCTGTAAACAACAAGATATTTACATCTAAAGTTAAGTAGATATATGTGAAAGGAGTCTAAATTCAACCTGTTGCCTGGATATAAGAATACAGCATTCTTTATAATTGCACATTTAATGTCTGGATCGACGACCTCATGCAGGCGACAATAAAAGGTGTTGGTGTTTTCTCCAGAACAGAAGCAGATGGGATTCTGCAATAACATTTGCTAAAATCATTAGGAGAACTTGGTATTTATATTTAACAACGCTTGTATTACTACACCATTATCATAGTCTCTCTTCTCGTAGACTCAAGTGAGGAACTGTTAAACTGGACCTTGACTGTTGAGTGCCTGAGTCTCTCCTGAGAGTCTCCACATGCTCTGTTGAGGGTTATCCATTTTTAGAAGGATTTTATGCACCAGTACAACATATACAGTTTAGACACCATGCACAAAACCCATATATGCAGTTTAGACACCACCTTTCTTTGGAGGAACAACCCTTGAGATTTCTCTGGTACCTTACCTCGGTCACCATAGAGAGGTCGATGACAAAGCACAGAAGACAACAGAAGGCAGCAGTTACCTCCCTCCGCACAACACCGGTAGCTGGGTGAGGAAACAAATCCAGGATGCCAGTGATGAATCCCTCCACCCCTACAAACTGCCAAGAGACACAGTAGAAGAACTAGTCAGTAAACTGATAGGAAGGCCAGCTGAACACATTATAGTTCATGAGAGGTTTCCCGTACCCAGACCCTGCCCACCATCACACAGGCTGTCTTACTGGACTGTCTCCCGTCTCCTCCTCCACCTGTGCCCTGACGGTGCCAGTGTCCAACCTCATCTCTGTGGGGCGCCCATGTAAGAGAAGAGGAAGGTGAAGAGAGAGCAGATGTCCTGTAGGGAGTGGAGGTCTTGCTCAGCACTTGAAGATATCACATAAATACCAGACATTTTCCCTGGGTGCCAAACTAATACCAATCACATTATAATACAAACATTTCCCCCACCCACAAGTAACTTCTAACACCTTCATGCATACAAAGAAATACTAAGTACAGTTTTGGGTTTTCAAAATAGCAAATGGGTTTTGTGACTACCAGTGGCGATGGAAACGTTCACAGCCTAGGTAGGAAAAGGTATACCTTCTTGTGTTGCATGTGTGGTTATTAATATTCAGTAGTTGACGATGAAGTTTGAAAATCTAATAGTTCATCATTTAAATGCTTCTGCACATTGGGTCCCTCAGCTCCTGACAAATGACCAACAGCACTCATGAGCATGACTTGCCAAGAATTTGTGTTTGCTTCAAGCCTAAAAAGCTGTATTTGAGTCGAGACCATGGGTCCACCACCTTTAGCCTGAGCAGTCAAGGCTGTGGAAACTTAGGGGGTTATTCGCAAAACGGTGAAGAGTTTGGAGAAGGCAGGAGAAGTGAACAATCTAGGACAACATAGCTGGACAGGAAAGTGAGATGAATTCCAAATGAGCTATTTTGGCCTAGATTGTTCACTACTCCTGCCTTCTCCAAACTCTTCACCCTTTTGTGAATAACCCCCTTAAAGATTTTTTTTCTTCTGGACTGAACCTTTATTTGCAAAGCTAAATGCTTTGGAACATCCACAGTAAAATAGTGTGAAGACTCCAGTGGGGACTTCATTGAAGCATTTCTTCAAGTCTCTGGCAGACCTTGACTACTTAGGCTAAAAAATGTAAATCACCTCCCATATACAGCTGAAGAACCCTGTGCAGAAACGTGATTTGGGTTACTTTATGTGTCTGTGAGCATACTATGTTGCCTGGTGGGGGAAGTCCAATCAGGCAGTTACCTGCCTAGCATGGTTTTATTTCCTGAGCTGCTTATTGCAAACTGTGAGCATGACTTCTAAAACTGTCTCCAATTCCTGTCCCACCATCTACCAAAGAACATCACTTGTGCTAGCTGCATAACTTCTTGCCCACTCTACCTGGAAAGCTAGGTGTCCATATTATGGTCTGTTAATTCCGTGGGGACCACACAAGGATTGATCCAAGGTGGTTGTCCCACTAGTGGATGTATTGGGTCTTCCTGCTTTCTGTGGCCACTTTGCAGTAGCAATGGCATTGGCGCTTTTTGAAAATATGTATTATTTATTATATATTATATTAATATATTATATATATAGATAAAGATATATATATCTATATATATATTATGCTCTAGACAAAGCTTTTTGTTTTGGATAGAAGGGGGAATCTGTATCTTTACTGGGCAGACTCCCCTCACTCTCCATCTCTTCAATGGGAACACAGCCAAAAACATATTTTAGTGGGGGAAGGAATAGAACTTCTGACAATGTTTGTTTTTTATGTCCATGCCTTCCTGTCCTGGTGACTACCTCAACTCAAATTGTTCCTTTCAGATGTTTTCTTTTTAGAATTTTCATCAGTGTTGACCACTTCAAAAATGACATAGTAGTCAAAATGTGAAACTGAATTCTGCCCTAGAGATCTTAGATATTGTAAAGTGCCCAATTCACCATTTCAATTCATCATTCACCCACTGGGCCAGATCCCTTGTTTACATTAACATGCAATGTCTGCAGATTACCTGGCTATCCAGACCAAGAACCAAGAGCATAAAGAAGAAAAGTGCAGCCCAGATTGGAGCAAATGGCATCAAAGTCACAGCCTTTGGATAGGCGATAAAGGCCAGTCCGGGACCTAGAAAGACGGAAAGAATAACAAGAACTGTTAAAGGCAAATTCCAAGCAAACACACATAGAAGATTTGTAAAATAATATTCTTAGAATTCATCCATTCTGCTATGTTTGTCAAATTGGAGATACAGTGGTACCTCGGTTCATGAACGCTTCTGTTCGCGAACAATTCGGTTCGCGAACAGGACAAGTTGGGCAAAATTTTGCTTCCGTTGGCGAACTCCGCTTCGGGTGACGAACACACCCGCAGCCATCTTCCCTGCTCTGACACTGGTCGTGGCTTCCTCTAGTCGAGATCGCAGTCTGATCACAGTTTGATTCGGTTTGTGACAAATTCGGTTCACGGCCAGAATCGTGGAACAAATTAAATTCGTGAATCGAGGTACCACTGTACATTCTCCTCAGAGCAAAAGGGAGGCAAACAATGCTCCATTCTCTTTGTATAAAACTGGGATTGTTCAGGTGGTAAGAATGAAGGTAATAAGATCTTCTCACTTTTTTAGAACAGACATGTTAAGCTGGCCATACACCTTACAACCATTGCACGACTTTCGTTGTGCGATGGTTGTAAGGTAATTAAAATTTCGTACGATCTGCCCATCTTGGACAGGCAGATCGTACTTGCGATTATCGCAAGCCCTCCCCGCTGAGGGAAGGGCTTCCGATGATTGCAGTGCTGAGCGGGCAGTGTGCGCTTGCCCATACACCTGCCGATCACCTGCGATTATCGTACGATAATCGGCAGGTTTATGGGCACCTTAAGGTAGATAATCATTTCTTCAAAGCCGAGCATGGTAAGAAATAAACGTAACCAAAATTGTTGCAATGTATATCATTTGTTTGTAGGATTTTTAGGAACAAACATTTTGTTTCTTTTATATATTACTTCTCTTTGTGGCAACAGAAGCATAACAGTAAAAAGAAAGATGTTTCCGACTCAAAGTATTCCAATTATTCTTCCAAGTGAGAGAGAAAAATGGCAGGTCTAGATTATCACGCAGCCAGGGCCGGGCCAAGGGGTAGGCAGATGAGGAGGACGTCTTGGGTGCTTTAGCAGAAGGGCAAGGGGCAAAAAGGGCAGGAACTGAAGTAGTTCAGTACCCATGGGTGGTGGGGTGCACGTTGACCTTATCATCTTGGGTACTAAAGGACTGCATTCCATCACTGCATGCAGCCAACTAAAACCTTCCTTTGCTGACAGCAGTTCCACGTGACTCGTTCCTAATCTTGGCGATTCCATTCCATATGTACTTACCAGATTCTGCAACTTTTGATATGTCGACCCCCTGCTCTGATGCCATGAACCCCAGGACTGAGAAGACCACGAAACCAGCAAAGAAGCTTGTAGAACTGTTAATAGCAGCCAATATATATGCATCTCTGAGGGGCACAGAAAGCAGAGTATAAAACAGTTACAAAATGAACAACTTTCAGGTCAGACTATCAAACTTAAAGTAGAACCAAAGCCAAAACTGTGTTTTTTTTAAGCATTGGATAGAGTAATGGAGGGTTATAACCCCTGCCAGATTTTTTTGCCATCTGTGTCCCATTGGGGAGATTTCCCTTCACTTCCTGCCTGATATCCACAACATGAAGTAAAATTCCTGGTGGTCAACAGGGTTACCAGAACTAGTATCCCCATTGGATGACTGCCCATCCATTCCTGTTCTGGTGACAACCCAAAGTTCTTTCACTTTAGCAAAAAAACGTTTACCAGGACAAACTAGGAGGGCAAATCTCGCTAATGGGGACACAGACAGCAATACAAACCCTAGAGGAGTTCTAATCCCTCTCCACTCCATCCAAAACTAAAAAAAAAAAGTTTTGGCTCCTGTTGCACTTTAAGGGAAGGGAAACAAGGATAGGCAGCCATGACTATTAAAGGGAGTCTAAACCTCAACAGGATGACATTTAGTCTACTACAGCTCTGTGTACCATATACAATTACCATTTTGTTCATAAAATACCGTTTATATCTCTTATCCACCTCAGTGCGGTTGATATGCTCCAGCCTTCTTTCAGCCACTTCCTGTCTACATGCACACGCTCCAGCGTTGGCTGCAGGTTATTTCCAATGGCAATGGGGGACCATGCCTGCACAATGTGTGAGAGCATGGCCGCTTGTAGTCTCCATCAGGGGGGCATGTGACATGGTGACAACACTTGAGCACAATAGGGAGACAGGGACAGAGCATGTCACTGCATAATAGAATGTGCCTGAATTAGGGGCCTTCATGGCAGGATCACCAGGGAATATTTTTCTATAAAAGCTGCAGAATTAAATGAAAAACTGAAAACAACTTTTTTAATTACATTACCATCATAAAGCTTATATGAGGTTTTAGCGATTGGATTTTTAAATTTTATGTTCTTAGTAAATTCACTGGATTCCTTCCATTCCGCAGAGAGATACAAAAGTACTAAATAAGAATCTTCAAACATGCCAAGAAAACATAATTCCTAACAAACCTATGTGATGACTTAACGAGACCCTGTCATCAACTTTTTAAAAAACTGCACATACAATCATGCACATCGAATACTTTAAATGTTCACTTGCAGCAGTTTCCATTTCCATTAATGAATTTCTCTTTATTTGTAATGCGCCTTTGAACTTTTTTCATCAGTTAGAGTCACTTCCCTAGCAGAGCCCCCTCCCTGCTTGCATGTCATAGCTCGCTTCTCTAATTTGCCTCCCTTCATTACCTTTTATATAGCAAGAAGGGAAGGGGAATACTATAGAGCAGGGGTAGGCCAACTTCGGCCCCTCAGCTGAGGTGCAACTACAAATTCTATTAGGCATTGCAAGACTCTGACAGCCACAAGTGACTCCCAGTGTCACTTGAATGTACTGGGGCCACTGATGTTGATGGCAATCTCAGGGCTCTGTAAGAGCTCTGCTTGCTTCCACAAAATCTCCTGAAACATTCACATATTTTCCATAAATAAAGCAACTTGTACATTCTCTGTTCAGTGGCCCTTTTATCGCAGTCAGCACTGGACAGCGGGAATGAAACGTGTTAGCTTAGTCAGCATGAAAACGCGTTCATTGGTTTTGAGGAATATAAGCAGCGACATCTAAGGAGACTTTGGGGACTTGGGGGCAAGTGTCACCCTGGATATGTAGCTCTTCGAACATATCGACTCTGACCGCTGTCTTCCTGCGCTGCGCGTAGACCCACCTGTAGCAGTTATTGTGAAACCTGTTGTAGCTGCCAAGGGCTGTCAGCGCCCCTAACCCGATAGCGTACGAAAAGAAGATCTGCGTTCCAGCGTCTATCCATACCTGGAAGGAAGAGACGGTATATATTAAATACGAGCGGATGTCAACCGAAGCCGTGAGCCAAAGCAGATGCCGGGAAGACTGTACAGCGGACCCATGGAAAAATGGATTATATACGACTCTCTATATAAGCAACGTAAAGGTCAGAGCGAGGAAGCAGTTTAATTGCATTATATATAAACTGGAACATAAAAGATATTAGTGTTTGTCGGCAATGAAAGAGCAAGTTAAGCTTTATTTGACATTACTGTATATCAAATCAAAGGATTTATATGGGCGGCAGAGGAAAATATATGAAATGGATAAAGTGTATATAGATGAAATGCTGAGTCGGTTCAGACAAGAGACCGCTTTGACTACTTATCAGAGTCGATTGACTTCCACAATGGAAAACAGAAAGCTGGGTTTATAGAAGATTGCCTTGGTCAGTTTAAAAGCAGATCATCCCAGACCTTCTGCCCTCTCACCCCCTTACCCCACTTGATGTGTCTAGGTTAATAGTGTTTTGGGGGAGGCACCTCGTGTCTCTTGCAGGAGAAGATGTCAACTTTCTTCAGCGCCCTGTAGACTGCCATCAACACAATTAAATCTGACCCGTCTTTTAGGCAGCCAGGGTGAGTCTTGGCACCCGTTGAGGTACAAGTGGGGATAAGGGGGGGGGGGGGTCAGGAAGCCAGAGCCAGAGTTTGCGCTCAGCGGTTTGTGCATGCGCCTGGTTTTGTTCATAGAGCTTTGCCGGGTTCTGCATCTCTGCGTGGACGTGCACACGTTCATGTAGGTGTGCGTGCGCATTGCCACGAGCGTGTGCCGACGTGTAAATGGAGCTTTTGCCGCCGTTTGGGCTATTTAGGCTGCGACGTCAAGTCCTCCTGTGCTGTCTGATTGTCAGCTTTCCTGAGCTCCTGTATCCTGATCTGTCTGCTTGTTACCGATCCGGCTGGTCTTAAACTCCCGCTGCTCTTCAACGTTCCTGATCCCCTTCTTGCTTCTGACCACCGCTTCTGCCTTACCCCTTTCCCAGCATTGCCTGCACGTTGCTGGCCTCGGCCTATTCCTGACTATTTCCCTGCTGTTCGTCTTGGTACCTCGCTGGCTCCCTGTTATGGACTTTGCAGCTGCAGAGGTCAGTGAGGGCTTGTTGTAAAGCTCAATACTACTTGATAAAGACTTGTAGATATTTGAAAGTCCATAGCCTGACCACAGCTGCACCTTAACTTGAAACTGTGCACAAAGATCCTACCTTTAACAACACAGTAGTCTGTCTGACATACAAAAGAAAATACCGCCAAGTTAGTTGATCTGTTTGTTGATTTTGGAGTAGATGTTGGTATACACCAAGATGGCGGCGCTCGAACATGTGGGCTCGTTGCCTCCGAATTGGAAACGACATACAAATTTGTTTCCTTTGACGAAACGAATGAAAACGTTTTTCGTCTGAAAACTAATTTTTTTGTTGTGCACATGTCTACAGCCTACCCCTCAGGCTAGGCTTGAGGCCTGGAGTGTGGGCATGCTGGGGTGCTTGAGGCCTGGCGAAGTGTTTCGATAGGCCGCAAGTATTGGAGGAGGCCTGTGCTGTTGTAATAGGAGGAGAACCAGGGAAGCTGATGGCTGCTGGAGGTGCCTGGAACATAGTGGACCTCCTGCTGAGAATCTGTGCTCATCCCTGCTCATCTGCAGCTCAAATACCTATTCAGTTATGCTACATATGGATCTACACTGAATTACTGGGTTGGACTGCTGAGTCTGGAGTCTGTGTCTGTACTACCCCGGATATCTATGATCCCTATACCCTCTCTACCGAGTATGAAGATGTTATTAAAATATATTCAGCATTATACTTCTGGAGTGGACATCAGCTTTGTGGACACTAGAAGAGTGTGGATAAATTCTAATGGGGCAACTGAAGACCAAAACCCCTAGACAAGTAGTGATTATTCTGGCGGCCCCCTTCGGGGGTGGGCGTTGCACAATATTGTTCCACCAATATACAGCCTCATGCAATCTCTCACCTGAGCTTCAGCCAGCTTGGACCAGTTGGGTTTCAGATAGTAGACAATGCCATCCAGCGCCCCCGGCAGAGTGACTCCGTGGGCCAAGAGGACGATCAGGACCACGTACGGAAACAGAGCTGTGAAGTAGACAATCTGAAAACAGAAAGACCTTTATTTAAACATAAACCTTTTGGCAGATGACAAAAAACACCATTTACTGCAGTCATAGATCCATTACATTCATGTTCAGCAGCTCCCCCCCCAGCAGTGATGTGGCAGGAACAGAGGTTCCTTTTTACATTTTAATGTGGCAGCTGCAGAAAATCACAGCGTCAGATTGAAAGGAAAAGGTCAGGAACAAGAAGTGTAAAGTTTCACGTGTGACGACGACGTTCACCAAAAGCGGAAAGCTACGCTGTCACGGAACGACCGTAACGCAGCGCGGTGAAATGATTCCTGATTGAATGAATTTCACATTTCATTTCCATTTAATTGTACACACTGCATTACACATTTGTCTGTCCCTCTAATGGATGTGCTGGGTGTGGTAATCCTTCCAGTCGCAGTTACGGAACTGATGTTATTATCTAAATGAAATCACCATAGAACACATTTAATGATAACGCGGCCTCCAGTCTAAGAGGCGAGTGTGGCTCACAGCGGTGGCTGCGACCAGGCGTACTGCACCATTAAAAACAAGGATGCCACTGGGGAACTACAAAACAAAATAAATGTAATTCACTTACAGTTTATATCTACTTTAACAAGTTAAAGCAGAACCACACCCCCCTGTCCCTCACAGCCATAGAAGATGCCATCTTAGCTTCTATTTGGTTTGCAGTTGCCATGTCGCTGCACATGTGGTAAGCTATGACACCAACCATGTGAGGGCTTGAAAGTTTGGTTGAGAGCTGAAATAAACACACTGCCAAACTTGACAGTTGGCATGCCTTAAAGCGGAACTACAACCTCTTATCCCTTACAGCCAAGGAAGGTGCCATCTTGGCCTCTATTTGGTTTGCAGTTGCCACGGCGCTGCACATGTGATCAACTATGACGCCAGCCATTTGGGGGCTAGAATGATCGGTTGAGAGGTGAAATTACACACTGGCACCCTTGACAGTTGGCATGCCTTAAAGTGGAACTACAACCACTTATCCCTTATAGCCAAGGAATGTGCCATCTTGGCCTCTATTTGGATTGCAGTTGCTATGGTGCTGCACATGTGATCACCTACGACACCATCCATTTGGGAGCTAGAAAGTTTGGTTGAGAGTTGAAATAAGCACACTGCCAACCTTGACATTTGGCATGCCTAGCTGTTTTGGGCGACAGTTACAGACAAACTTTTCCCACCAATTTAATATCTTCCAAAACAGTTACTTAGTAGTAGAGGTGCACAGATACCGATACCAGTATTGGAATCGGTGCTGATGCTGGGCATTTCCACGAGTACTTGTACTTCTCAGACATCCCAACCTGCAAAACCTTATTTCAGGGAGCTGCTGTCCAAAAGAGGGAGACTCCCTGAACATCAGGGAGACTTGAGATCCCTGACTTCTGAAAATGCGTCAATACCAAAAACCGATACCAGCGCTTTAATTTTCAAACTGATTCGCTGCCTTAGGTCCAGCGCTTGCTGGGGACCTCGCAGAAGCCTTTTTGGGAACCATTGGTGCATCACCATGGCAACTGCATTTCAAAGAGATTAGCTCTGATGGCACCTTCCTTGGCTGTAAGGGTGTAGTTCTGCTTTAAATTAGCAGGTCGGGTTCCGCTTTAACTAAAAAAATAAAAAGTAATTACTGGAATCAAACCAATGAATAAGAAGTGCTAACACTGATAGGTCCTCTTCAGGACAGCCATGTCAGGGGCCCTATTTTTAGTGGCGGCAGGCGTCCTTGCTACTTACTGCTCTCGTTCACCTGGTTTTTTTTTGTTATACGCATTAGTATTGGAGGGCGAGCTGCAGAGATTAAACTCTGACGTGGTCTGATTAATCTGCCTGTCCGGTGCAATCAGCCGAGCGAGAAGGAAAAGTGGAGAGGGACGGGTCACATGACCCACATGGCAATCAGCGCTGAGAGATGGAAAACGGTCCCCTCTGGGAGAGACGCGGAGAGGCGGCGGGGAAAGAGAGCCTTCATCGCTTATCTGACTGACGCTCAGACTGAGGCCCAGAGGTAATACGGCCGCCACCTATTGATTACATCGGCCAATTTTCTGACTAGGACTGTACAATTGTGTCTTGGAAACAGAAGGCCTCAGTGAGGGCCTGTTTTGTTGCCCCTGGCAACCGGGTTTCCTCTTGTCTCCTGACATAGTAAACTGGATTTAAAGAACAAATCTCTATCAGATAGGATTTCAAGATTGGCTTTGGTCAGTTGCCATGGTGACAAAAACTTTAAAAAAAATAATTTAATCAATTTAGGTGCCCATACATGTGTAGATTATCGAAAGGGAAGTATCGTCACAACCCACGGTCAGCTGGTCTATTAAATCTTTCAAATGTTTTACCTGAACATTCACATGCTTGCTGCTTATATTCCTGACACTGGCCCCTAGGGTCACCATAGACGCTACAATCTGACCGTACACAATCTTTGCACAAGCAACTATAAGGTCACCATAGACAACACAGTCTGACAGCACACAATCTTTGCACAATGTACTTTAGAGTTATCAAAAACTATATCTATGTACCTAAACTATCCAATCAAACTGTATCCAATCAGACCGGCTCTTGTACTACATAGTTGTTGGTAGATCTAAGGGTCAACTGTACATGTTACCAGGGCCATCCTTATAATGGGATGTCGCCCCCTTTCCCGCCAAAGCGTCCCAGGTTGCTAAGGGCTCTTAGCAACCTGGGACACTCTGGCCGGTGTCCCAGCCAGCTCCTGGTAACCAGTGAGGTCAGTGAGCTGGACAGGACGCCAGCCGAAGGCAGAGGTAAAGTGCACCACCTACACTCCCCTCCGGTAATGTTCACCACCTACATTCCCCTCCTGTAATCTGCATCACCTACACCCTCCTCCAGTAATGTGCACCACTTACACCCCCCTCCGGTAATGTGCACCACCAGCACCCACTTCCACTCCTTTGTAAAGTGGCACCACCAACACCCCTCTCCACCCACCGCACCCCCCATCCCAAATAACATGTACCACCAGCACCCCCCATTCCCCTCCCTCTACCCCCCGGCCTCAGACGATGAAAAGTCTAGGGACACCTCTGCATCTTACAATCTGGCTGTGCAATCTTTGTACTATCAAGTTGAGATGTACAGAAATTATGTAATATGAGGACCTACCTGATCTATGCAGTCAATCTGTGTCCAATCAGACCGGCTGACAGATTTCCACTCATGCCTAGTTGCATGCCGGTTTGGCTAACATTAAACAAGACCACATCTGGGGGAGAAGCGAATCTGGTTGCCATGGGTAACACCAAAAATATCTTTCCAATCTGTGTAAATGACCCCCAATTTTGTGTTTCATTGTTACCTTTCCTGTCGATTTTACACCCTTCCAGACGCAGAAATAGACAATGATCCACGTGGCCAAGAGGCAAAGTATCATCTGCCAGTTCAACTGCCCAGGTTCGTCCAGACCTCCGGAGAGCTGCAGCACCTTATTCCTGCGGAAGAAACACAATGTCAGTGGCATCAACTGAGCTGCGTCTCAGATCCTTCACAAAGGTGCATTTGACCTGCTTCTGACTTGCATTTGACCTGCAGGTTTTGTATTCCCTAAAGATTTGAATTATAATGCAAAACTTGACACAGGTCCTTATAATAATGAACCAGGCAGGCAGTTGTATTGTACATTATTTATAGCTGTTTAACTGGATGAATGGTGTTTACTTAAGCAGGCCACACACTGTAATATTTTCTTAGTTCAACCCGCGGGCTAAACAAAGAAAATATAATAGATTCCTCTATCCACACTTACTAGTATGAATGGAGGAATCCGCTGCTCTTATTATTGCATCCTGACAAAGCCTGGTGGCCGCTGTCAGAATTGGGGTTGCCACCTGTCTGGGATTCACCTGCACAGTCCAGTTTTTGAGTGCTTTGTCCGGGTTTCCAGCCAGCTGACACCCAGACAAAAGACACTAAATGCCGATACCGGCACATTCAATTTTTTTACATATGCAGCTACCGAAGTCCCCAGCAAGTGCGGGACCTCAGCCCGCACATCTCCTCTGTCTTCCTGACACCATCCTGCCTTCCTCTGGACCCCTGGTGAGACAGCCCGCACAGCACTTCTAAAAAGCCTCCATAAGCCACCTGAGACCCTATACAGCCCACCTGAGAGCTTGCATAGCCCACCTTAGAGCCCCCTGTAGCCCACCTGAGAGCCCGCATAGCCCACCTGAGAGCCCGCACAGCCCATCTGAGAGCCCGCACAGCCCATCTGAGAGCCCGCACAGCCCACTTGAGAGCCTACACAGTCCTGGTGGGAGCCCTCACAAGCCACCTGAGACTCTGAAGACATCAGGATGCCACCCTGGAACAACACAGAGTATGTAGCTTCACATCATTTTGTATTGCGGTATAATGTATTGCTGGGATTTGTAGACCTCTATAGCCGGTCCCCTTACTCCCTCCCCTGGCTGCCTTTCCTCGCTCTCTCCTCTATATTCTCCCAAAAGAAAAAATTGCCACTGCTTGGAGTGTTCACGTTTCACTTGAAAAAAAGGTGGCAACCCTAGTCTGAATACCCAATCGAAACCTGCAGCTGACTGGCCGAAGATTTTCCAACTGGCTCCTTTGATCTGCTGATCGAGGGAGGCTGGCTGTAAGGGTTCTGTTATCCCCAATATGCGGGAAGTGTATGTTGGCTGTACACACAGATTTCATACTAATGAATACATTCCATTTCATGGTGAATTACAACCATGACATCCTATCTGTCAGAGATCTTAGTTACTTCTTGCATACAACTTGCTTCATAATGTAGGAACAACCCACCAGGTAGTTCAACGTGGTCTGCAAAGAGCAATTCCCATAAAAGACCCATGGTCTGTGGTCACGAGATAATGGATCTGCCCTCCAGGGATTTCATTGGATGGATCTGCCCCTCGGGAGATGCTTCTCATAAAAGTTAATCGTCCGCTGACATGCATTTACAATGCGTTTCACTGTATAAAACGCTATAGATTTCAATATAAAATGCTTACAGGAATGCACTTTTTTCAAGGAAATATTCATAAATATAAAAATATATCTTATTACTGGATAGCTGAGTAATATTTTAATGTATTTTTTACTACTTTTCATTATTTTGTTTTTACAGCTGAACATAATAAATAAAAAAATTAGAGAAAATATATGAAATAAAACTACATTTCAATACAAAATTGCGTGCAGAAACCCACTTTAGCATTATTGCAATGCAAGCCTTTAAAAATATGCTATTAAAATTGCATGATTTTTTTGGGGGGAGTAGGAATAGGTCCTCAGTGAGTGGAGAGAGCAGGGTCTGCCAACAGCACAGAGTATTTCAGGACAAGTACTAATCCCGGGACCTGCCCTTTTGTGTCTTCATGGAAATCAGTGGTGAGTGAGTGTAGGTCAGAGGCAATGGACCCCAAACTCTATGATCTTGAGTGTAATCAATCAGGAATGGCAACTTTGGAACAAGAGAAGGAACTTCAGATAAAAGGTACAGAAGAAACCTTGGTCTCTGTGTAGAAGCAGTTGTCCCTCTGAAGAGGTCCTACAAATCCCCTTCTGAATCAGAATTAGAGTCCTCTGATCAACAGGAAGCATGCATTTTGCTGATTGCAGAGCTATAGGTCTGACTCAGCAGGGTGTGTGTTGGACCACTGTAGAGAGACCACTGCTTACACATAGAGAGCAAGGCTCCTTCTCTGCAGCATACTGGCAGGGGACAGGAGTTTCAGCTCAGGCTGTGGCTGCTTTCTTAAAAAAAAAAACTATGACTTTGCATACCTTTTATTTTGATGCTCCTGGAATGTATTGAGCTTATTTAGACTGAAAGTTCGCCTGCGCTTTAAACACACTTGGACTCGTGAAATGCCTAAATCAGTACAGGGCTGTATATGACACAAAGTCATGATCATAGTACAGGGGTTGATAAATACAAAGCCAAAGAGCCAGAAGAGCAGAGGTTTCCCACAGCTCAGGGAAAGAAGGAGACTTTACTGCAAATGCGCCATTGTATATAAATATATATTGTCTTTCGTACTCACTCCCAGAACTCAATAATCGGTGATCTCTTGTTCAGGAGATCATCGCAGCTGATGTTTTGCATGGCGCCGGAGCCGGTAGCATTGGCTGAAGTCACGTTGGAGCACTGGTCTAGTAGGAAGACTTCGGTACACTCCTTGGTGTTCCAGGGATGTCCACAGGTGGCCCAGGGCAGGGTGTTGGTAAAGGAGTGCACCAGGTAGTAGAGGCCCCAGACCAGGATCATAATATAGTATGTGTTACAGAAGAACACAATCACCATCGAGGCAAAGCCAAGACCTGCCAGACAAATCAGAGCATCAGCATTACAGGAAGACCATAATGCATATACAATTTTGCAGCAAAACCTGGCCTTAGATCAAATTATTTTTTTGGATATAGTAGGGAAGGGGGTTAGAGCTTCTGTCAGGTTTTTAATGTTGTCTTTTTTTGTTGCATTTTGCAAAATACATGTAAAGCTTTACTGCTGTGTCAAGGCACCTCTGCAAAGTGTGTCCCCTAAACAATATCCGCACCATCTAAAGACTCCTATTTTGTTAAGCCGCAAGGTATTAAACTTGTCGGCACAATATAAATATTCTTATTACATAAAACAATAGAGTCTATAAAAATAAAGTGTCAGGATGTCATGCTGACCCTTTTTTCAAGTAAGTGCCTCTAGAAAAGTAAAAATATAAAACAGAACACAAAACCTAGACTACATGTAAATTAATGAATTACTATATGTCCGAATATACGAAATATATATTCAGGCGCATAATAATTTGTCAGAGAATATGCGGCGGCCATGTTGGCCACCATCACGTTCTGTGAATGCGTGCCACCATCTTGGAGGCGGGGAGCATGGGGTTACATGACACCATGCATGCATGGCGTCAGGTGACGTCACATGACGATATTGGCCCCACCATCTTGGTGTATACCTAGATATACACCAAGATGGCAGCGCCCAACACGTGCGGTGTTATATGGCGTCATGCGCCCCGCCTCCAGAACACATCAATGGCTGAATCCAAAATAGCATAAAGATTTGTTTTGTTTGATGAAACGAATGAAACGTTTTTAGTTTTTGTTAATTTCATCTGAAATGAATTTTTAGTCTTCGCACATGTCTAATAATATGTGTGGGTGTGTGTGTGGGGGGCGAGGGGGGGAGCATTTTTCACTTTTTTAAAAGTAATTTTTTTAATTTTTTATTATTTTTTTCATAATTTTTTATTTTGTACTGTTGGGGGGCTTCAGGGAAATATTAGGGGTCCAAACAGACCCCTGACATTTCCCTTTTAACCCCTTCGTGACTGACGACGTACAGTGTACGTCGCCAGCATCGGGGCTGTTTAAAAAGGCTCCCAGCGACTTTTGCCGACCGGGACTCTGTTTAAACTTGTAAAGCCGACTGTCGCCTTTACAACAGAAGCGATTCTGGCGACTTACCTGTCCCGAATAAGGGTTCGCCCCCCGCCGGACACCGCCGCCGTGCTTCACGGGCTCCGTTGCCCCTCCTACGGGCCCGGGACTGGCGTCCTTGGTGTCCGCGGGGAGCTGGGGAGGAGGTTGACGAACTTCCGTTCATCGATCCCCTCCTCGTTCTATGGGACCGGGAGCGATGCAGATTGCATCACTTCCGGTCCCTGG
>NW_017306324.1:1266026-1273792 GCF_000935625.1 Nanorana parkeri
GGTAAATATCATTGATATTTACCGATCCCCCGCTCTGCCACGCACAGAGCCGCTGTCATCCTGAAACTGACAGGATGACAGCGGCTCCGATCTCCTCCCCGCTCGGCCATCCTGACAGCTACGGGTGCGGCTTCTCTCCCCCTCACCGCTCCGCCATCCTGAGAGCGGGCAGCGCACCTCCTGCGCCTCCCACCCCCTGAAGTGTGGGGGGGCGGACGAGGGAGCACTGTCATATCGGATGGCCAGCGGTGAGGGGGAGAGAAGCCGCCCACACTTACTGTACTTAATTTGTATAAATTGAGAGCAGATATGCTTTGGAGGTAGCCCCGTCCTCCTTAAAGGTACACAACAGAAGCCCAACATCTCTCAGAGCAGCTGAAGACCCCCAATGTGTGTCTGCACCAAATCCAACAAAGCAATACACATGGGGGGTCTTTAACTGTCTTGAGTAATATTGGGCTTCTAGTGTAGCTATACCTTTAGGAAGATGGAAAAGTGTAGGATAAGGAGGCTAATGAGGTACTTCTTTTTTGGTCCAGGAACATTTTTTAAGGCCCACCCTTAGAAACCAGAAAAAAACACCTTAATTTTGCCTTCTCCATTTACCCCAATGCACTTACCAAAATAATGAAATTTGAATGGTGTTTTTTGATTTTTGCAATTTTAGGAGATGAGAAGTATCATTCATTCCTAAATTTTTTTGTAAATTCCACTCTAAGCTATCAAGATTTATAAACAATTGTGTTTTTGTTTTGTTTTTCCAACAGAGGAGCAAAGGAGACTTAAGAAGACATGTGAAAAGGTGCAGAGAGATACCCATGCTGGTTGGATACAAACGTACATTTTTATATACAATATTTTATATTTACTTGTATTAAAGTATATCTAAAGCTGTTTTTATACCTAAAACCTTTCATATTTTTTTCTTATATATTGGTGTTCCATTTGAGAGATTTCCTTTCACTTCCTATGCCAAAGACACAACAGGAAGTGGGGTAACTCCTCCTTTGGACAGTTGTCAATGAAGCAAGTGACCCATTAAAACATTTTCCCTCTATCCTTGTTCTGATGACAACTTTTTTAATCGCTCATCACTTTCAGTCCCAGTGATAATGGTCACCAGGACAAATAGAGGGCATAAATCTCCCTAGCATGGAAACAGTCAGGAAAAACAGTAAAATAAATAAATAAAAAAACCTAGCAGGGGCTCTAAGCCCTCACCACTCTATCCTAAACTAAAAAAAAAAAAAAAAATAAGACAGGATCGAGAGGTGAGTGAACACCGGTATATGTTCGCTCACCTCCTGATCTACTGAGCCGACCTGTGACAGTCTCATTGTCACAGGTCGGCTAGAACTGAGGTGAGTGAAAAGCACTCACCTCATAGTTCTCCTTTAAGATTAAAAGTTTTACAATATTTTATTATTTTTAAATATTTTAATCCCTGACCAAAATAAAGAAAATAAAAAACACTATACATTTCCTTTTACATCCTTTTCTGCACACCTATAGTTAATAGTCTATGGGAATGCCACCTTGGGGCTTCCTACACATAAAAAGGTTACTTTCTGTTTCCGCACGCTGCGGTATGCCCCCAAGTTTTTACATCCTCTGAATTGCAAGGGTCCCCACACAGCAGGACAGCAGAGTAATTAGATGCCTGTGGGTTGGCGACAGACAGACAAGATAATATTTTTCTTATGAAGAGAGAGTACATTGTGTCATTTACGAGCAGGGATGAGAAAATCGAATCACACATCGGCAAACGGAAAACTTTTTTGATTTTCCAAAATGTATTCATGCAGACTTGTCTGATCATTAGAGAACCACTGAGTTTATTAATCACAATGGTGAACCCGAAAATCTTAGATACTGCAAACAATCAGTTTTCTCTGAAGGAAGATCACAGGGAATAGTTTATTATAATATTTGACGTACCCACAAGTTTTTACATTCTCTGAACTGCCGTGGGTCCTCACACAGCAAGACAGCAGAGTAATTAGATGTCTGTGGGGTTGGCGACAGACGGACGAAGAGAATATTTTTCTTATGAGGAGAGAGTACATTGTTTGAGTTACGAGCAGGGATGAGAAAATCAAATCACACATCTGCGACTGGAAAACTTTTTTGATTTTCCAAAATATATAGGTGCAGACTTGTCTGATCGGTAAAGGTTCACGCCGTTTATTACTCACTATTGTGATCGGTAAAGATTCACACCGTTTATTACTCACTATTGTGATCGGTAAAGATTCACACCGTTTATTACTCACTATTGTGATCGGTAAAGATTCACACCGTTTATTACTCACTATTGTGATCGGTAAGGATTCACACAGTTTATTACTCACTATTGTGATCGGTAAAGGTTCACACCGTTTATTACTCACTATTGTGATCGGTAAAGGTTCACACTGTTTATTACTCACTATTGTGATCGGTAAAGGTTCACACTGTTTATTACTCACTATTGTGATCGGTAAAGGTTCACACTGTTTATTACTCACTATTGTGATCGGTAAAGGTTCACACTGTTTATTACTCACTATTGTGATCGGTAAAGGTTCACACCGTTTATTACTCACTATTGTGAACCTGAAAATCTTAGATACCGCAAAGAATCACATGTTTTAGGATTTTGACATTCATCATTATATTTTCGGCAAATAAAAAAAGTCTACCTTATAGGTACATTGATTGGCTCATCCCTGCTCATTATTTATTTATATAGCACCGACATCTTACATAGTGCTTTAGATACGGCACATTCACGTCAGTCCCGGACCTCAAATGCTAAGGCCCCTATCTCACTCACTGTACGTACATACAGGGCCAATTAACCTTCCAGCATGTCTTGTTCAAGTGTGGGAGGAAATGAGGGTACCCCAAGGAAGCATGCAATCTCTTTGCAGAGAGTTTCCTGACCAGGATTCAAACCAGGAACCCCAGTGCTGCAAGGCTAACCACTAAGCTACTGTGTTACCCTGCTCATGCGATACTTTTTAATCAGATAATAATAACATACACAGAGTTAAAAAAAAAGTTGATAAACTCTGGGGACAAAAATGTTTTAACCCTTTCAGTGCTCGTTTTTTGTCTAGATTAAAAAAAAGGTTATATTCACATGAACTGTGCAGCCGGCTTGTTTGTTGACCAGTCCTCCCGCCTCTCTCTCCCCTTCCTCTGCAGCAATCTAAGGTCCCGTAAATCTTTACGTTCTATACACTATTTATACACTTGAGGACGCTGAGGAACATTCCAATGCTGTAGCATAAGAGAAGACAGGCTGGAGGGAGCACTTTTTTTAGCTAGCTGGCTCAGAGCTTCAGGTGAGTATAACTTTTTTTTGGACCTAGAGAAAAACGAGCATTTAACCCTTGCAGTGCGGCGGTAGCCCCACTGCAAGGGTTAATATATTTTTTCCAGGAAGTTTGCATGCAGTGGCGTCACTAAGAGGGTGCGGCGGGCGTGGCCCGATCCCGGGTGACACCATTGGAGGCGTGACAACAAAATGACACAGGTGTCACCCCCTCAGAAAAGACGGGCACTCAGTCAGGGACTGAGAGCCCGACAGTTGCTTGAGAGAGGAGGGGACCCGGCGGCATACCTTATCCTGCCGGGTAAACGCCTCATTCTCTCTCTCTCCAAGATGGCCGCCGGCAGGTAACAGCGTGTGATGTCCTCACACACATGCGCGATGACGTCACACACATGCGCGATGACGTCACGGCAAGTGTCCCCTGGCACCCGCTCCTGGTGTCACCCTGCCTTGGGACGCCCCTGTTTGCTTGTCCTCCCTGTGCTTGTGTGGGTTTCCTCCGGGCACTCCGGTTTCCTCCCACACTCCAAAGACATGCTTGTAGGTTAACTGGCTCAAATGAGCGTGCCCAGGATGCTGCCTTACCTCCAGAGTCCTTTGAGTCCCCAAGGAGAACTGTACTATAGAATTACAAATTTAAACAATGAAGCGCTGTTCTGTGTTGCTTTGCCGGCCACCATCTGAGCTCCACGGTGAAGACTTTACCTTTAAAAAGCGGAGCGATGTTCCACGCTGCAATTCCTCCTTGCTTCATGAACTGACCCAAAGCGATTTCTAAGAAGAACACTGGGATTCCACCCACAAACACGATCAACAAGTAGGGAATGAGAAACACACCTGTGCAAAAATAAATAAAAAATTGGAGCTCAAGAACATTGACCTATCAGGGTGCATCTGAGCAATCAACACTTCTGTGGCTCCCTACTACACATGAGCTCAAGGCTGGATACATGAATGAGGAGGCTCCTAATACTAACTGAGAAGACTGGGAGTCAGTAACATGGGCTCCCAGCTGTTGAGTCACTTATCATATCAATTGTATCATTACGTACTGTATATATCCAAGTATGCCGAAAGTGCACAAACCACCCACTATGGTTAAATCGGACCTGTGGTCTGCCCACGCGGGACTAAGCCACAGGTTAATTTTAATACCCCCCCCCCTGCCCAGCAACCAGCTTTCATCCCTTTCTTTGCCCCGCCGCCCTGTTCAGCCATTGGGGCAAAAGGAAAGGAAGCCCCATGTTACTTCCAAGTCATGATAGTCAGAGCCTAGACAGGGCCGAGGACTATCCCCACCCCCAGATGAGAGTGTTATGCCAATCATTATGCACCAGCACTGGCACATGAGAGGCAAGAAAGTAGGTCACATGCTTTTCCATATTTAGGAGTACTCATACTCAAACTCAAAAGTTTATTTGTCCCTGGAGGCTAAACATAGCGGCGGAAACCACAGGAAGGGTGATTATTTGCTGCTGGGGAGAGGACGCATTAAAGCGATCCTGTTTTTTTTTTGCCTTACATGGATAACAGGTTTGCAACAGGCAAAAAAAAGGAACATGTATATGTACATGTACATGTATTCAAATCCTTCCAAATTGTTTTTTGTGTATCTGGAGTAACCCTGGGCACGCAGCCCGCATGGACCTAAATTTCTTTGACACAGTCCATTCAACAGTCCAATGGCAGAACCTCAGGGGCAGTTGTTGAAAAGCAAGGGCAGGGCTTAGCATTGTGGGGGCGGGGTCTAGCTAATAGCTGATAGCTTGTACATTTAATTCATTCTACAGGCTCTTTTTTTATCCAGCCACGGATATGTGATGGTGGCCTTTTACGGCAATCATTCCACAAATATTTATACTTGTAAAGCCTGAGCACGTTTTTAATGTAGCAGTCATTGACGGTGATATCTTGAAGGAAATTATAGCAATTGGTTTAAAAAAAAAAAATCCAGTACAGACAGTTGCTTGTGTACTTGAGACTGGTTATAATTGTCAGCTACTACTCACAGGCATACACTGTTATATTTTCTTTGCTCGACCTGCAGGTTTACGAACGTGGATGGAGGAATCCCTCGCTGTTTTCACTATATTCTGACAGCGGCCGGAGCTTGCAGCGGATTAGTTACAGGCTGTGTTTGGCTGAAGATTTTCCATCCGGCTCCTTCAATCTGCTGAGTGAGGGATGCCGGCCAGAAGGCTACTGACAGCGGCAACCACTGTGCAAATTTTAGCTGGTTCATTAAGAGCCGGGCAGAATTCCCAGTGTATGGCCAGCTATAGCCCTGTATCCAACACCTTGACTAGTAAGAGACATATCTGCTGCAGTTTTCCAAATCGTAAATGACTAATCCCATCGATCCACTATGTAATGGAGGTGAACAAAGATATGTTTGAAGTGTGTGACAAAAAGGGACAGGAAACGTGTTATTTATGGGATTACCAGGATAAAAATGAAGGAAAAAACACCTGAAAAAGGAAACTAATGCAGCAAACACATCTAAAGGAATGTAAGCTGCAATATATCTATCCAGGGCCAGATTAACATAACATGATGGCTCCCGCTCCAGGCCTGCCCCTGCAAATAGGCCTGGCCGACCCAACCCGATTTGCGGCCTGCCTTACCCAAATCTCGTCTGGCCCAGCCCGCGGCCAGGCAGCCATGGCCCTCCATTTAGGCATATCAGAGGGCCATCTGATATGCCTGAGCAGAGAGCCACATCTGCTGTAGCTGCAGCCGCCAGTCTCACTGACCACTTGCAACCCGCACTGACCGCCTGAACCCCACACTGACCACCTGGAGCCCGCACCGACCACCTGGAGCCCGCACCGACCACCTGGAGCCTGCACTGACCACCTAAAAGCCCATACTGACCACCTAAAAGCCCATACTGACAACCTGAGAGCCCACACTGACCTCCTGAGAGCCTGCACTGACCTCCTGAGAGCCTGCACTGACCTCCTGAGAGCCCGGACAGCCCCCGTAAAACATGCACAGCTCTCCTGAGACCCTGGAGACATCAGGCCACAAACCCAGAGCAACACAGAGTATGTAGCTTAATATTTTTCTGCATTGTTGCATAAAGTATTGCTGGGGTTTGCTTTGCAGTCCTCTATAGCTGATGTTATTATTCTGCAGTGCTTTACAATGTATTGCTGGCATCTGCAGTATATAGGAGAAAGAGCGCGAAAGAGTATGAATCCCTTTTTGTGGAGTTCCATCAATCAGCATCCAGCGGGATGGAATTTCCCAGCAATCCTCAACACACATCCCTATTGTACAAGGCGGTCTATTCAGTCCTCTCTTCTATGTAAATCAGTGGCATTCATCACTTTTGGATACTTGGATGATAGCAGCACTTGTATGTGAATGTTATGTATGGGGCGGCTCCAATCTTCTGCATCATAAGCTGAGATGTGAGATACAGGAGCATGCTGTGTCACATGTATAATTCATCAACCTTCACATCTTCCCCTGTCCTTTCCTTTTCTTCTACCTCTAGGCGATATTTTCTTCAACCAATGACACTTTTTTTCCCCTCCTCCCTCCCCTCGCTGCAGCAGAATTCCATTTTTAGAGTGTGCGATTCTCCGAGACGTTGGCTGGGGAAAGGCTCTGATTACTGTTTGCTGCTTTTATATAGGTCACTCCGGCTTATTATAGAGAAACAGTATAAGGAGCAATTATGTTCATAAATCAGAGGAGGTCAAAGGGACAAGAGGGCAATGCTTGGCTGGACTTAAAGCCAACCTGTGTCCAGGCTATGGACATGGAGTTGCTTAAGCATATGTACACCCAAACAGCGGCGTTACAAGGGGGGTGCGGCCCGCACCCAGGTGACACCATTGAAGGGGTGACACCAAAATGACTGACAAAAGCAGGAAGCAGTCATTTTGGTGTCACCCCCTCTGAAAAGTCGGGCACTCGGTCATGGACCAAGAACACAACAGCTGCAGGAGAGAGAGGAGGGGACCCGGCGGCATACCTTATCCCGCCGGGTGAACATCTCCTCCTCTCTCTGCCGGCGTCCATCACCAAGATGGCCGCCGGCAAGTATAAAAAAGATGACCGCGCATGTGCGATGATGTCAAATGATGGCATTTGATACGGTACCACACAAGCGCTTACTACACAAGCTGAGGGCTATTGGCATAGATGAGGCAGGGTGACACCATTGGAGGGGTGACCCCAAAATGACTGACTCATTTTGGTGTCACCCCCTCTAAAACATTGGGCACTTGGTCATGGACAGAGAGCCTGACAGTGTCAGGAGAGAGGAGGGGACCTGGCGGCATACCTCAGCCCGCCGAGTGAACATACCCTCCTCTTTCTGCCAGCGTCCATCACTAAAATGGCCGCCAGCAGGCGTAATTTAGATGACCGTGCATGCGCGATGATGTCAGGGCGGGGTGTCACCCGGTTTCCGCTCCGGGTGACACCCCGCCTC
>NW_017306324.1:1273824-1279466 GCF_000935625.1 Nanorana parkeri
TCTGCAATAGACTTGGTCAGTTATTTCAGGACACCGTTCTGCTGTCCTGGTAATGGAACATCTAGGAACAGATTTAGAAATAAACCTTAAAAGCTTCTTCTCACGTGCTCTGATGTCTCTGTAGAATACAAAATCCCATTTCCAGGGCTGCTTCTATTCCAGGACCGTGCAGAGTATCACGTGGAATGTGACCGAAGATCTTTATTCTGCAATGAATTCTCCTTTTACGAGGGGTCAGAATTACCTAAATAATGTGCGCCTGGCCTCTTCCACATGGTCATAACAAAAGTTGACATTCCCTCAGCTGGGCACCCCATGTAAGGATATAGCCGGCAGTTCACATACAACGGCACATGCGCGGGTCCCAGCTTTCCGTACTATCGGAAAACGTGTGCTAGCATGCATGCGCACACAACGTAACAGACGTGCTAACATGGCGCACAGGAAATTACAAGTCTTCCTCTGATTGATGACCCTATATAAACTGGCCTGTTCCATTGACCAGTGCTTTCAGCTTATGTTCCTGTGTTTCTGCTAAGCTTGATCACCTGTTGCCTTGACTCGGATTGCTATGACTACGATTGACTGCTGCCTGCCTTGACTTCTGCTTGTTCCTGGATTCTTCCTCTGCCTGCTCCCTTTGTACTGTGCTGACCATCTGGCATTGACCCCTGGCTTGCTTGACTTCTCCCCAGTCCTGCTCTTGACCGCCCTGATCCCTCAGCTGACTTCCAGTCCTGCCGACCTTCCCAGGGAACCTGTTGCTGGACGTTTGCCAGGCACTGGGCCTGAACATCTCGGCACCCGTGCTACTTTCTGTCTGCTCACATCCTGTCCCCACTTCCAGGGCTGTGAGACAAGAGCCGCAAGGGAGGCCTCCTCAACCAAGTCGGTCCTCTACCAGGTACATGATACCCCAATTACATTTGTATGGGGGGTTCACCGATGGAGTGTGATTTAATTCTTTGGCTTTGGGTTTGCCATGAGCGGTCTTTAACTCAGCAGCTATGCAAAACTGAAATATCAGTCCTTTTACTTCCCAAGACGGAACTTATCGACCCAACCAGAGCTTATAGTAATTTTATTTCGCTCCCTTAAAGAGAAACTGGCTTAGGGTCAACTTAATTTTTCAAAACGTTATACGTTGTTAAGTTTATACCATTTACATAAATTCGCAATTTTACAAATACACATTTAATACAGAGAGAATAATAGAGAGAGCAAATCTGAAGCTGTTTACCTTCAGACTCTCTGACTCTGATTAAAACTTCATAGACAGACATCTGAAAAGAGCAGGGATGTAGGAATCACTGCTTTGACTGCAAATATCAGCTTGAGATACTGGGCTGTATAAAAAGAAATAAAAGAAAAGGAAGGAAGGATGGAAGACACTATATATTTCCCTTATGACACCCCTCTTACCTCCTCCATTCTTGTAGCAAAGATAAGGAAACCGCCACACATTCCCCAGACCAACTGCAAATCCTACGCAGGACATGATGAAGTCCATCTGCCGGGTCCAAGTCTCTCTCTCTGGGATTGGTATTTTAACCGGGCCCATGGTGGGCAGCACCAGAGGAGCGATGATGGCCTTTTCATCCGAAACTGCTTCTCCCCCTCCAGCTGTCTCAGATCCCTCCATCTCTGGGGCTCTCGAGCATGCCCCATCTTTCTCTGTAGGAACAAGGGAAAAAAAGATCTTAGCCTTGTAAAACTGTAAATTTGATAACCTTTCAACATATGACACAGTTCTGTACCACCAAAGTAAAAATTGCCAATATTAAAGTGTCTAAAGGAAGACATGTCTATATGTTGCCTCTGCCTCAAGACTCTGTTTTGCTCTTTTTTTGCCGTCAGCCTACCACCAGTAGTCTTGATGGTTTCATGGTTTGGGGAGAGACTGTTGTTAGTCGGTTTGCTTCATCAGATAGACCATTTTTGATATCTAAAGCCGGTTGAAAGTCATTGATATTGAAAATTATCATGTGTGTGGCCAGCATTAAGGGTTCTTATATCACACGTTTACACAAAGCGATCATATGCATTATGCTCTGGGCATGTATCCTCCACACATTCTTGATGAATTGATAGGAAGCCTTTTCCGCACTTGTGCTCTAGTCCAGAAAATGGCTACCTCTAAATATAAGTTACAGGTTCACTATAAGGGGCATTCTAGCTATGTTCCAACTCATCAAGGATGGTGTAGACCAGGGGTAGGTCCTCCAGCTGCGGTAAAACTACAAAGCTAATCATTCATCTACCTCTAGATGTCATGCCTGGGGGTGTCAGACTCTAGCAATACCTAATGGCATTTGTAGTTGCACCACAGTTGGAGGGCCGGAGTTTGCCTACCCTTGGTGTAGACTGATCAATCCCAGATATTCAAACATTGTCCTCTGGTCCAGGGTCTGGTTGTAACTGAGCCTAACTTTCTTGTGATAATGTTGTCATTACTGGCCAGTTTAGGGCATTTCTGGGGGAAGTTAGAAAAGATGGGGCATGGCTTATTTTGTTCTGGAAATATTTGCAAAGATAAGTGACCAACATAACTGTTCCACATCCTGCTGCCCAAACCTTATTAAAAAAAGATGTTCCATATTGTGCTAATAAATAATGCTGCAAATCACAGACATGTGGTCATGAACTCTCATGAAGGTCCCATCTCTGTTACCGCTAGAATGAGGACATCTATTATGGTATGTTGGTGTTCCCAACAAAGTGGTTACAAACCACTCAAGCAGTGCAACTGATTGCTTTATGTGAGAGGATTTTGGTGGTTTCAGAACGGGGACATTTGAGAAAATAGTTTCCATCATGTTACTTACTAATAGTTAGTGAAAAAACACATTTACATTGGTATCAAATTGCTTTTGAGAAAAACAGAACCAAAAACAAGATGGTTGGATGCCAGGGGTCTAATAGATAATTTAGTAACCCACTAACAAAATGGCTGCCAGGTTCTCACCAGCAACAGGATCGCTACTTTGACATGGATCTATCACTAATCATGTTAATTTTGGAAGGTTCCTACCAACAGGGATCGCTAGTGTAACATGGCCAACCTACAAAATGGTCATCTATGTGTGGAGCAACATAATCTCAGAAACAACCAACAAAATGGCTGACCAAGTATACCTTTAACCATCCATTTTCAGAACCCACCAACAAAATGGCCAACTGTGTGAGAAGCAACATAATCTCAGAACCAACCAACATAAAGGTCAACTGTGTGAGAAGCAACATAATCTCAGAACCAACCAACATAAAGATCAACTGTGTGAGAAGCAACATAATCTCAGAAGAAACCAACAAAATGCATTATTGGGCAACTTCTAAGCTAAGCATGGCTTCTGTCTGAATCATAAAACAATTACATTTGACAACTTGTAATGTCAATTAATTTCCCAGAACACAGGAGCTACCTAATGAGATTACACACCTGACTAGTCAGCAATTATCTCACAATGGACTCTCATGATTGTGATCTCACAGATTACAAATGCGGCATCAATGCATCCTAAATCTGATACTTATTAAGCAGAAATAATAGAGTCTGAAATAGTAATGCGCAGAGTCAGAAGCTGGTACACATTATTTTTACACTATAAACCCATCAGTATTATTTATAATGCGTGGACCTCTTTTTGTATGTTTGGTATATTTCTCAACTGGACCCATCTAAAAATAAAATGTTACTTGTCAATGGAATTCTGTTCGAATGGACCACAGATGGGTTTATATACCTAGAGTTTCCTCTGCCATGTGACCCCCACTTATCCTGCTCCATCAATGTTTTTTGTGACTGTACACTGAGCTGCCCTCACATTCGTATGCCTGAGATGTACGTCACCCCTGGCCAGCCATTCAACAAGCGGTTCTTTAACTGACCCAGAAAGAAATTTTCAAACACTGGTGTAATTGGTGGTATGCACACAAATGCACAAAGGGAGGTAAACACCAATCAAAATTGCATTAACACCTAATTCCAGTTGGTTGCTGTGGATTAGGATGTTCATAAATGGTCCAATTCCACCCAGGTATCAACAGCCCACAGCAGCCCCATGCAATACTCTGATGCAGACTGGGCTGTGCAGAGCTTCTCTAGGATAAGAAAATACTTCCTTGATCCATTCCACTTCTCATTGAGAAGAAGAAGAAGGAAGTAGGTCACCACCACTGCCCGAGCCCATCGGTTGACTTTACAGATAATTTTCTTGCTGTGATCAAGGACAGGCAGATGTCTCGCCATCCATCGTTCTTGGTGAGACACCTACCCATCTGTGGTCACATCTTCTGCACTTTCCATATTATCATTAATCTTCACACTGCTTTATCACACAAGGCTGACAATCCACTCACCAGTATGAGAAGCTGATAAGTTCACTGGAAGATCATTATGGTATAGATTATTATTATATAGGATTTATATAGCGCCAAGAGTTTGCACAGCGCTTTACAATATAGGGAAGACATTACAATTACAATGCAATTCAAGACAAGATGGTAAGGAGGGCCCTGCCCGTGAGGGCTTACACTCTAAAAGGGAGGGGGAACTGATACATGAGGAGGTAGCTGTGTGGGGATGAATTGTTTGTGAACGTGATGGTTGAGCGGTTAGGTTGAGGTGGGATAGGCTTCCCTGAAGAGATGAGTCTTAAGGGATCGCCTAAAGGCAGTCAAGGTGGGCGACAGACGGACAGGTTGGGGTAAAGAATTCCAGAGGATGGGAGAGACTATGGGAGAGAGGATGGGAGAGATCTGATTGCAGTGGAGCCTCGGAGTGGCTGAAGAACAGAAGCTAATCAATATCACTCTTGTCATCCACAAGGTCATCTCTCCCTCTCATTTCCTCTCCTCCTGAGATATATCCTGGACAATGACTCTAATTGAATTACTCAACTTCATATACTGTATTTAGAGATCAATGCTCAGTCTACTCAGAAATTATATAACAATCTTGTTCCTACAAAGTAATCATAAAAATACCAAGCTGGGGCGGGAGGGGAGACTAGGTAGTTGGGGGTTAACATTCTTCAGAAATATTACCAGGAGGTAAAAGAAACTGGTGTGTGAATTTGTCTACCGATAGATAGATAGATAGATAGATAGATAGATAGATAGATAGATAGATAGATAGATAGATAGATAGATAGATAGATAGATAGATAATGGATATAGATACTTATAGATTAATAGGTAGATGTAGAGATAGATAATTAATATATAAATTATCGGTAGGCAGATAGATGAGATCAGCCTTTCACAAACTTTTTACCCAATAGGAACCCTTGAAATAAATTTCAGGTCTCAGAGAACCCCTGGTAAAAGAAATAAATTGGGGTCAGTGGGAAAGACATCCCTTATAGTGGTGATCAGAATTCCACCCTTACAGACAGATCGGTGTCATGCCATTGGCTCTGCCAAGTAGTGTTGGCGCTAGAGCTATGCAGGCACCATTAAATAGTAGAACAGTCAGTCATAGCTCAAGGAACGCCTACCAACCTCTGGAGGAACACTAGGATTCCATGGAACCCTGGTTGAGAGTGGCCAGTGTAGAGGGTAAGTTGTGCATTAAAAACCTTTTTTTTGGAACGGAAAAGAGACACAAAGGTCTTTATAAACCAAATTTAAAAAAAAAGAAG
>NW_017306324.1:1279817-1286122 GCF_000935625.1 Nanorana parkeri
AGAGAGAGAGAGAGAGAGAGAGAGGGAATGGGGGAGAGGAGGGGGGAGAGCTAGGGAGAGAGAGAGACATACAGATAAATAGATAGATAGATAGATAGATAGATAGATAGATAGATAGATAGATAGATAGATAGATAGATAGATAATGATTCCTTGTAACCCTATCTACCAATAGATAGATATTACTGTACTATTATTTTACTATTATTAGAGTACAATCACACCTTCCCAGTAAAGCAGTTGCAGTGAGTGAATAAAGGTCAGATTGTAATTAAGAGGCAACAAAGAGTAATGTACAATCTGCTTCCCAGCAACACAAATCTTATCTTGGGCTCCTTCCTCCTCAGTCTTTGGGTAAGCATGCTTCCCGATGGGTGCCATCCTACAGTTCCATGGTGTTGTTCCTCAGCATCTGCTCAGCTTGTAAAACAGCAGAATGGAGGAAGAGAACACACAGAGGACCCCAGGTACCCACATCAGTCCTCCCATGGCTTCAGGCTGTCCATGCAGATCCAAGTGGATGATGAATTGTCATTGTATAGGGCCCTGGTACAGCCTGGGATTCTGGTGCCTGCCCCTTTGCTTGTATGTTTCTGCACTTCCATTTAGTACTGAAGGGGAACTGGTGGAAAATCAGGAAAAGTGCACAGTAGGAGTGATTTTGTAGAAATTGATTTTGCCAAGAAAATGTCTGCTTATAATTAAGCAATGTAAGTAAGTAGGTGACCTCCAACTTTGTGCTTAGGCAAAATTTGCTTGAACAAGAAAATTCTACTCTTTTTTTTTATTTTTAGAGTGTTTTTAGGGGAGTGGCCCTTTGTATTTGATTTTTTTTTTTTAATTTCACTATTTTTTCTATTAAATAAAACAAAATATTGAGGATAATAACGGGGGTGTTTTTATTGGTACAAGAACCACGCCCATGATAGCTCAAAGGAGCTTTGAATACCCTCAAGAGCCATTTGAAGACTTTTGCGCCCTTAAAATGGAACTCCAGGAATGATCTTTTATGGAAGCTTACATTGGTCCAGCTTGGTTCGATGTAAGTATCCATATCTGATCTCTGGAGGGCCGCCGGGGATTCTAAAAATGACTGTAGTAATCCGGGCTACATACAATAGCCATTATCTTCTGATGGTGGCTCCAGTGTCTTCCCCTCTGCCCATTGAACACAGGGATTTGAATGCTTGGTACCGCCACCCTTGTATTCTTGAGAATGAATACAATATGTTCTCTGACTGGACGAGGTGGAAAAGCAGGTCGGATGGTGTCATGATCTCTACCTCGTCCAATCAGAGAGGGTCTTGTATTCATTGAAAAAACACAATGGTGGTAGCCCCTAGCCAGCAAGTCCCTATGCTCAGTGTGCAGAGAAGAAGCTGCTGGTGCCACCATCAGAAGATAATGGCTATCGCTGTATGTAGTACAGACTACTACAGAGATTTTCATCATCCCTCCGGATATCAAATATGGATGCTTACATTGAGCCAAGCAGCAAAAAAGAGAATTCCCGGAGTTCCGCTTTAAGACCTATCACAAAAACAACTTTATTTTGTTTTCCCCATTGACTTCAATGCATGTTGTCAAAGTGAGAAACAATTGTGCTGAAATCTCCTGATTTTTACCAAAATTTCAGGAAAATGGAAACTCTCAATCCCTACTGGCGAGTGAGTCCGAAACCTATTCAGTGGAACCAGCAGCTGCAGCCTATTGATCGGTGGGGTTGCAACATTGCTCTTAAATTTGCAACCCCTGCAGTGCACCTTGACCTAAAGTCTCAGGAAGCCTCCTACATATTTTCTCCATACAGAAGTGGATCATGAATCTGATTGGTTGCTGTAGGTTACATCTCTACCAATCATTTTGAGGCATGTTGGGATCTGTAGTACACTTGTCTTCGGGGGGGAGGATTACCCATAGCAGTGGGCTCAAATTTGGCACTCACAGAATCGAAGCGCTCATTAGAGGGGCGGCTCTGCTCTTTCCAGCCTTCAGTTTTAACTCATAAATCCTGTAATCTGATAAGAGTGGAAACTTCACTAATCTGACCGTAGCCATGGTAACATAATGCTTTGTATGCAGTTACCGCCACCTCTTCAAAGCGCCCTAAGTGCGCATGTAGGTGTCAGCGAGGCTTTTATCGCTTTCAATAATGAAAATTCGGAAAAAGCTGCTTTATTTCAGGAATCTGCAGATCAAAAGACAGAAGGGCTCAGCGCCGCCTCTGCTGGACAGTAGTGGTACTGCATTGTTAAAGGAAATCTCCAGATTTCTCCCCTAGAAACTAGGGAAGGCAAAAGTATAAGCAGCCTAAACTTCAGCTTTAAAAGAAGCCGTGCTGTGTAGGCTTCCATTCCTAACAATGTCAGTTGCTAGAATACCTTCTGAGTCACTGACGCCAAACAAGCATGCAGCCAGTGAAGTTAAGTCAGCACCCCGATCTGCAAGCCTGCCCCTCTCTTAGTGTTGATTGACATACATCTCTCAAATCCCCACCACCACCACCATCACCACCATCACCACCACCATCACCACCACCACCATCACCCATCTTCCTAATAGCCTCCTCATTACTACCCGGACACACGTGTCAGATCGTACTCCTGATCATTGATTCTTATGGGGAAATGAGGTCCATGGGGAAGAATGGTTCATCATTTTTTTTTGTAAAGGTCTCATCTTTTGTGAGCCTCCATTGCCCTCCGGGCGCTCGAGAACTTGCGGATTTACTTTCTCTGCTGCCCCAAGGTCAGGTTCCTCGATGCACCCCCCTACCCACCAACACCCCCCCCCCCAAGGGGCAGCAACCCCCCCCCCCCCAAGGGGCTGCATACAAGTGATCTCGACAGCATCGCCGGGATCACTGGTACAAAACAAGGGGCGGCTTCCCCCGCTGTACATTTAGCTCTGCTTGCCCAAAGCAGGGCTAAATGTAGAAAACAACTACCCGCCCAGCACCCAGAACTGCATGTCCTGGGCATCGGGAGATAGGAATTCCACACCCCTGCTGCCCCTCTACTCCCTGCTGCCCCAAGGCCGGGCCTTGGTTGGCCTTGTGGGAAATCCGGCCCTGATTGCCCCTTCACGCCATTAAAGCCCTTTGCTGATAAACAACGGCCCGTCTATCCTCCGCGAGGAGTCTGAGTACGGATTTAATCTTCTGGTGATTATGTTAATGGGGATTTGTGTACGGAAGCCGAGTGATTTACGTATGTATAACTGCGCGGCCAGCTTATACCGCAGCTGCCACTGCGATGACACGTCCCCCCTTTCTGACACTTCCATATGTCAACCTCTGCACTCCAGCTGTGCTGAAACAACAACTCCCATCATGCCTCTGACTCTGGGAGTCATGCCTGTGGCTGTCAGAGTCTTGCAATGCCTCGGTGGGACTTGTAGTTCCACAGCAGCAGGAGTGCCTACGTTGCCTACCCCGGTCTATGTTAACTTTCACCTGTCATTGGAAGAAAAAGGTGAGCTGCCATTGCTAAGCTTGATCTGAAAATGCTAGGGGCCTGGCTGCCTCTTTTCAGAAGGAAATGTATAAGGACGGCCCGTGTCATTCTTTATTACTTTCAAGTATTAAAATAAGTCTTTATCCAAAAAGTATGTCAGACAGGAAGCACCCATGACGCTGGTTTTGCTGAGCATTCTGTTTTTTTAAGAAAAGCAGGAGCCTTTTCCTTTGTGACTATCACCCTCTGCTTGATTTTCCATGTGGCCTTCCGTGTGGCCTTCCGTGTGAACACAGCAAACAAGGAGAAGTGGGTGGAAGGGAAGTCAGTCCCCTGACTCATTAAAGCGTCATTAAAGCCGAATTTTTGCTTTGCTAATAATACTGCTGATGGCAACACTTACAGTCTTTATTGCTTTTCCTTGTTCTAATGTTCTGCTTTCCTCCTGAATTTGATGGTCCTCTGAGCGCTGCCCTGCTTGACTGTGCTATGTTGGCTCATCCCCCTTGCAGGGTCCCATAAAGCCCCGCCAGAGCCACCCTTGCGTGCGATGCTACAAAAGAGACCACTGGATAGAATCATCATGTAACCATTGCTATCCCTGTAGTACGAATGGTTACATTTATATGCTGATTCTCTCCAGCGTTCTCTTGAATTGTAACATTGCATCACTATACTGACACGCATTTATTTCCTATGCTCCTCAGCTCCATCTAGTGGCCATAATGCAAAATATTCCAAATATTACATTTGGCCTGAAAAGAAAACTAGATGGAGCTGAGGATCATAGGATATAAATACATGTTAGTAAGGAGATACAATGTTACAATTTAGGAGAACACTGGAGAGAATCAGCATATACATGTAACTAGGATTCACAGATACTAGTATCGGTATCTGTGCCGATACTGAGTACTCGTACTCGCCCAAATGATCCGATACCTTCCCCGATACCGGAACTTCCAGTCAGAGGAAGATTTCCTCTGACCAGCAGTGCTGTAGGGGAACATGGAGCTGGCTTCCCGAAGCAATCAGGAAGCCTTGTGGCAAGTAATGACTCACCTCCCGGCTTCCTGATTGGCCAGGAAGCCAGCTCCATACTGATTGGCTGGGAAGCCAGCTTCCCGGCCAATCAGCATCAAGCTGGCCGAACAGCCGGCTCCTTGTTGATTGGCTCGAAGCTGATTTGCTTGGGGGTGTATGGCCGCGTAGTCACATAGAGAAGGACAGGGGCTGCATACTAATCGCACGCAGCACCTGTCCTTCCCGGGAGCTGCCCGATACGGCCGTGCACGCAGGACAGAGCTGTACATGCCGGCCTTTTCTTGTGTGAATGAGGCCTAAAGCTGAAGCTCCTAGACCCGAATGGCATTCAGGATCCGAATTTCCAAATTGCATTCGGGAGTAGCGATGTGCCTGGAACATAGAGGACCTCTGGGGCATGGCCGGTGTCTCTCCTGCTGAGGATTTGTGTTCATCCCGGCTCATCTGTTACTTCAATTACTACTCACTGTACCACAAGTGGCTTTACACTGGGATGCTAACAAGGCCTGCTGAGTCTGGAGTCTGTGTCTGTACTACCGCGGATGTCTAGGACCCCTATACCCTCTCTCCCCAGTGTGAAGATGTGGCATTGCATTACTGGAGTGGACATCAGCTTTGTGGGCACTAGAAGAGGGCGGTTCAATGCTAATGGGGCAGCTGAAGACAGACTAGTGATGACCCCGGTTATTCCGGCGGCTCCTTAGGGAGTGAGCGCTACATGTAGTTAAGAATTTTGACTATCAGTGAGTCGGACTCAAGTGCTGAAGCCAGAGACAGCTAGGCAGCTGGCATTTTCAGAAGTAGGTCAGCGGCAACAGCCTTCATAGACCTCTTCATTACAGAGAGTCAGGCTGCGAGCTGCACAGCCGACTTCAAGAATGAGCACTGAAAACCCAACGACCTTGATATCCCCATCTGTGGAGGCAGCCGGATGCCTTGCGCTGCGAGCCGCTGCCTATGACATCACAATGCAGAGCGAATTACTCACTCCGCGTCTATAAAACATTGCGCACCGGAGCCCACAGACACCTACACACGTCAGCGGGGGCTCGGCAGGAGGAAGCAGCTGTAGCAAGGCATTGAGGAAATTTCGCTCGCTGCAGCGCGCCTCCTTATCAGCATCTCCGCAAGGACTCGCCGCTCCTGAAGGACGCGGCTGATTATCAGAGCTAATGGCATCCATTACGGCCAGCTGCGTCCTTGAGTCCTGGACGCCTGCGGTGCTGAATTCAAGGGCAGTGCCACACACCTTCCGTGTTCTAGGCGCCCCGGGAAACAAAAACTAAGATAAAGGATTGGCGCAATTTATAAAGATGGTGAAAGGGCTTCTGATACAATGCCAGCTATGGGTTATTCCAGGACTGAGAGATAGGCAGAGCGTCTTTATTGAGTGCCGAGGTTGCCTACCCCTGACGTAGGTTCTGCCTGCTGGATGATATAATACATCACCATTTGTTGTAAAGCCAACACTAACACATCATGCCAGCTCTCAAGAAGTACATTGTGTCTTGCTTTTGCTGTACATGTTCAGTTAGGCAACCTTGGCACTCCAGCTGTGGTAAAAACGAAAAATCCCATCATGCCCCTGTCTCTGGGAATCATGCATGTGGCTAGAAGAGCCTTGTGATGCCTCATGGGGTAATTTAACCCCAGCTGGTGTGCCGAGGTTGCCGACCCCGGGTATACGCCAATGAGTAAAGTGTAGAAGGTGACATTTCTTTCGTTTTGGATTGTGTATGGAATGTTTGGAACCTCTTTTTTGTGTGTCCTCTTGGGGAGATTTCTCTTCACTTCCTGTGATAAGGG
>NW_017306324.1:1286134-1305518 GCF_000935625.1 Nanorana parkeri
CAGCCATGAGTGGGTCCCCTGCTGAAGAGTGAACTCAGGACCCCGGGCAGTATTCATTGCGTCTTCCATTCATATGTCAGCAATGGCACACAAGCAATGACAAGTAACATAAGACCGGTTTGCTCTGCTCCGGCGTTATCTCTTTCCCTGTACGTGAGGCAGACACAATATTGGACTGTTTACCCCAAACAATGCGGAGACGTTACTAAATGGCGTCATTGTGCCCATCCTGTGACTGCGCAGTGCCAGTGTGTGGCAGACATTCCGGGTCCTGCCAGCCCGCTGAACAAAGACGTTGTATTTAGCTAAGCAGAGATTAAACTTTTCTGTTGTGCCAACATTGGAAGAGTCTTGTGTTTACCGGAGCTGATTACACGTGGACTTTCCTCGTGCCGGGCGAGGTGAAGGGCAATGCCAGGTGAGGTAAAGGGCAATGCCAGACGAGGTAAAGGGCAATACCGTGCGAGGTATAGGGCAATGCTGGATGAGGTAAAGGGCAACGCCAGGCGAGATAAAGGCAATGACGGGCGAGGTAAAGGGCAATGCTGGATGAGGTAAAGGGCAATGCTGGATGAGGTAAAGGGCAATGCTGGATGAGGTAAAGGGCAATGCCGGGTGAGGTAAAGGGCAATGATGTGGCAGACATTCCGGGTCCTGCCAGCCCGCTGAACAAAGACGTTGTATTTAGCTAAGCAGAGATTAAACTTTTCTGTTGTGCCAACATTGGAAGAGTCTTGTGTTTACCGGAGCTGATTACACGTGGACTTTCCTCGTGCCGGGCGAGGTGAAGGGCAATGCCAGGTGAGGTAAAGGGCAATGCCAGACGAGGTAAAGGGCAATACCGTGCGAGGTATAGGGCAATGCTGGATGAGGTAAAGGGCAACGCCAGGCGAGATAAAGGCAATGACGGGCGAGGTAAAGGGCAATGCTGGATGAGGTAAAGGGCAATGCCGGGTGAGGTAAAGGGCAATGCCGGGTGAGGTAAAGGGCAATGATAGGTGAGGTAAAGGGCAATGCCGGGCAAGATAAAGGGCAATGTCGGGCGAGGTAAAGTGCAATGCCAGATGAGCTAAAGGGCAGTGCCAGGTGAGGTAAAGGGCAATGTCGGATGAGGTAAAGGGCAATGTCGGATGAGGTAAAGGGCAGTGCCGGGCAAGGTAAAGGGCAATGCCGGGCAAGGTAAAGGGCAATGCCAGGCAAGGTAATGGGCAATGCCAGGCAAGGTAAAAGGCAATGCCGGATGAGGTAAAGGGCAATGCCGGGCAAGGTAAAGGGCAATGCTGGATGAGGTAAAGGGCAATGACAGGCGAGTTAAAGGGCCTTGCCAGGTGAGGTAAAGGACAATGCCAGGCAAGGAAAAAGAACAATGCCAGGCAAGGTAAAGGGTAATGACGGGTGAGGTAACGGGCAATGCTGGGCAAGGTAAAGGGCAATCCCGGGCGAGGTAAAGGGCAATGCTGGAAAAAAGGGAAAGTCTGTCAGGACACTGCTAATAAAGGTGAATGTAGAGAATTTGGAAAAATTGATTTTGCAACAAAATGACCAATTCTGATATAGAGAAAACGTCTTAATTTCTCACATTCAGCTTCCTAGACAATGAGAAAGGAAGACAATGTTTCCTTTTCTTTATTGGGATTTTTTAGGGGAGAAATGGGGAGTATTTCGGGGAGTTTCGTTTATTTTGTGTTTTTTGCTTTTCTTTTCTTTTATATTCGATCGTTATTTCTGCACTACGACTTCACATTTTTTATTTCAATGTCTCTTTTCTTTGTGTGAAAACAACAAATGAAATAAGGAGGCTGACGAGGTTTCCGCCACAACAGGTTCAGGAACAACAACAGGTTTTGTATCCCTCAGGACCCACAGAAGGCCCATTGTAACCCGAAATCACCTTAAAGTGCGTGTGAAGGTGAAACATGATTAGTTACTTTGTATAGAGACGGGAAGGGTCAGACCTTCTGTCATGTTTGTATTGTCAGCGTCTCCACTGGTTAGATTTAACCACCAGGACCCTCAGGACCAGTATCTCTATAAATTGATTGGCCTCTACTCCCTTCTCCCTTCTAGTAAATAGACCAAGACGCATTGGGTGGGAGACATGTATGCTGCCATGTCAAGGCACCAGGAATACGGAAAATTGTATACTTACCTTTCGGTAATTTTCCTTTGGCAGCATACCTGTGGTTCAATAACTAGCCACACGGGAGGGAAATGCAACAAAAATTTATTACAGAGAGGTAGAAGGGAGAAGGGAGTAGAGGCCAATCAATTTATAGAGATACTGGTCCTGGGGGTTGAAGGGGGAGGAGCTTCAACCACAGGTATGCTGCCATGTCGGCACCAGGAAATCCATAAATATACAGTCATCACCAGAGCAAGAGGGGAGGGTAAATGTTCCACCTGCTCCGGTGACAACTACACCAGAGGGAAATTTCTCTTACTTTGAGGAGATTTCTCATCACTGTTGTTTCTTCCGGGACAGGAAGTGACAGATCCTCCCACAGGGATTGTACTCCACATACACGATCCCTCTCATTAAGCCCTGATCAAGGGGGTGTGCGTTTTGGATCCCGGAACGCGTTGGAAACGTTTACTTTCATGTCACCTGACCCTAATGTGGTCTGTGTAATCTGCTCTCTCCCGCTATGATATATTCGGTCCTAATTCTAGTTTACTAACTGAAAGGAAATGTAATTATTCTTTTTATATTTTTTTTCTAGAATGAAACAAACTTATAAAGCACTAAATTAAGGTTACCATTAGTCCCCGAAAAGTCTGTCCCTGGGAAACAAACATCCCCAGGCAGTGAACTGCAGTCACATGCAGCCAGTTTTGTACATGCTGTGACAGCTGCCTGTAGGACCCTGCGTTACTTACTACTGACCCCTGAACCCTGCGGTACTACTGAACCCTGAATCACTTACTACTAAGTTCTGAACTCTGTGTTACTTGCTACTATCCCCTACGCATGACCCCTTTGCTCCATGTGCTTCCTAACGATGACCCCTGCTCTCTGCTCCATCCTCTCTTGACCCCTGTGTTCTGCGTTACACACTCCTGACCCCTGAGGTCCGTGCGTTACACACTCCTGATGCCTGAGGTCCGTGCGTTACACACTCCTGATCCCTGAGGTCCGTGCGTTACACACTCCTGATCCCTGCACTCTATGAGTTGCACATGCTTGACCCATAGTGAAGTCGGATTTATTGAACCATGCATCTTCAGCCGCTCCCACTGTTGGCACAATTTGACCACACGCATGATTTGCTCCTTATAGTGCCCAGGTCACTTTGTCTTTACATCTTAAATGTCTGCTTCCTCTGTCAGAAGTCTGTGACCAATTGTTTCATGCTAAAAATATGGGGTTGTGGTTTTGTGGGTGTGGTTACAAATGGGGGTTCTGGGTTTTATGGATGTGGGCTTACAAGTAGGTGGGTCAGTAGGTTGTCCCCGGATTTAATTTTGAAAATCCGGTAACCTTACACTCAATAAAATATGTTTAGATAATACCATACATTTCTTATTCTAGGCTTCCATGCTTCCATACCGGTTGCCTTTTGTCATAGTAGCATTAGCAGTGTAGCCTGTTGGGCTGTTAGGTGTGACAAAGTCTTCCCTACAACATCCATACACCAAAAAAGCCGAAGTCAAAGACAAAGAGGCGTGGCTAAGCTAGTTAAGGCGGGGCTTATCTGATATTGGGGGCTGGCTTACCAACACCCTTGTAAAATACACTAAAACCTTCTTCCAGGGCAGTGAATGTGTCATCTGCAATTAGCTGCTCACTCATATTCTTGGAGTGTAAAATGATTAAACACAATTACATTTGTTTCCTACAAAATCTTCTCATTTACATAAAAGAAAAAATAAAAAGAAAAAATAAATAAATAATAATAATTAAAAAAAATATATATATACATACATACATACACAGTATATATATATTTATACCAAGGCAAAGTTTTATATTAATAAGTTAGCCGCTGATTGGTTGCCGAGGGTTATGGAACTTTGAGCGTTGTCCCTTGCTCTGTTGAAACCATAAGCGTCTTGAGTTTCAGCTTGTGAGCAGGAAAGGGTTAAATTTCCCTCTGTCTCTACAAGTCACATGCCAGCCGGGCCACCGGCCCACCCCTCGGCCCCCCCCGGTCCTCTTTCCAAGCGTTGCTCCAGAGACGGCACCTATTGGGGTCCTGCCAATACCCTGAGCTCCTTTAATGGAAATCAATGAATAACATTAGCGTTGGCGGCGTTTCAAAGGTTTCAGCTTAACGTTTAGTCTCTTCCAATTTTAAGTGGTGACTAGACGCAAGCTAAGGGGTCTGAAGGTGACTAGACGTGGAATGGCCCGTCCAGGAAAGCCAGAGCTCTCTTGTACAGTGTTAATTATTCCTTGGCTTAGGAGCTGACACTCCACCTGGGGTTGTAGATGAAAGCAGAGTAAAGTGTGTTCTTCATTGCAACCAATTAGGTTCAAGTTTAGAATTTTTATGGATAGGTTTGAAAATGTAAGGAAGATTCCCATTGGCTGCTTCTGGTAGCTCCCTCCAATCTTAAAGGGCCGCTGTCAGGGGAAAGTGACCATGTCTGTGAAAAGGTCCCCTTCCCCCCCAATAACCCACTGATAATTACCCCTCCGGCATTTCCCCCCCTGCCTGTACCTAAACCAGCATATAATACCTGGTGATTCTGGGTATGGGGCAGCATGTGACCTCCTCACATCCTAAATGCCCCAGAGAGCATTACATGGCACTGCTCTTTGCTGCATCCTTCAGTGCGTCCAGAGTGGGGGCGGAGCCTTGACACTAGGGATGCACCGATACCGAGTATGTGGGCGAGTACTTGTACTCGCCCAAATGCTTCGGTACTTACCCCTGATACTGCAGTGCTGCGAGCGAACATGGAGCTGGCTTCCCGGGCAATCAGGAAGCCGAGCCGCAGGTAATGACTCGTGGCCAGGCTTCCTGAAACCGGCTCCATGCTGATTGGCCGGGAAGCCGACTTCCCAGCCAATCAGCATGGAGCCAGCCAAACAGATGTGGGCATTACTCAGGGGGTCTGCATGCAACTGCCGCCTGCCCAGGAGTGCCCCCTCCTCCAGACTGACACCCGCCCATTAAGGAATTTCAAAAGTTGCATAACTTCTCCCAGCTTTTATCAGGCGGTCTCTTGAGAGGAGTACTGATGCAGGGTGCTGTGATGTTTTCAGGAAGCTATCTACAGCGACCTGCCGCCCCTCCAACCAGCCATGATCTGCCTGCATTGCAAAGAGAAGCTCAGGGACCTGTGATGATGTCACTGGGTCTAAAATAAGGAAGTATGTGATGGAAAAAGAAAGATTTTGGCATGTTAATGGAGGGGGGTGGGGTGGGGGGAGGAATTAGGGAAAGCAAAATATAAGCAGATTAAACTTCATTTTATGTAAATATCTGACCGTCCCCAGCCTAGGGTTGCCACTTTTTCTTCAAGTGAAACCCGAACACTCTAGTGATGCGCAGACATTTTTTGGGGGGAATGAGCCGTGGCATGTTCATCTGTAAATATCACAGTTGAGACTATTTTCGATGGGGGGCCAGTAGCCCCTATCTTACTTTTGCTTGCCCCTGTTTGCCTGATATCTTGTGTCCGGGTTTCTGCTGCCATGAAACCCGAACAGAGCATTCAAAACCTGGACTGTCCGGGTGAATCCTGGACAGGTGGCAACCCTACCCCAGCCTGACCGCAGCTCTGCATTAAGGCCCATTCACACCACATCCAGATCATCTCCAGACCAGACCAGACCAGATTGTTTCCGGACCCAAAATGCATCCTAATGTATCCCTATGCTATTTCTGACCTCTGTTCACACCAGCCCAGTCCGTTCCAGACCAGACCAGAAAAGTACTGCACGTCTCCTTTTGTCTGGTCTGGAATGCACTGGAACTGGGAGCCGGTTCACACCATTTTCCGGACCAGAACTGGAGCAGAACCTGCCCTAAGGGTACACTGAATTTTTTATCTCACATAGTCACATATTATCCAATCTGACTGTGAAAAGTGCATGAAGCTGCATAAAGTAATAATAGTATCACTTGTCAAGCAGACATCAAAGAATATCAATCAATCAATCAAATCCATCCATATTCAATGTACTTCTGCATGTGTTACCCTTCTTCCCCTCATTGCAGGATTACTACGTGACTTGTTTTTTTTTTTTCCTAATTCATCTAATTTTGGGGAAATCGGGGAAGAGAATCATTTGTAACACGAGGGTTGTGATTGCACAAATCCGCATCATCCCTCCCAGCGGCAGCCAATGGGATTGCAGGATTTATTTAGGATCTTTTAGTGTGTGGAGTCATTGTACAGCCTCCTACGCACATCCCCCTTCACTGTATACTATTATAACCCCGTGCTGGAGGACGCTCCATGATCAATACATTGAAAACAAATGAAACGGTAAATATCAGAATAAGATCCAGCCAATCATCTGTTACTAATAAAGTCCAACATGAGGCAGCTCCAATCTACAGCTGCGTCATCTTCTATAGCAGGGGTGGGCAACCTCGGCACTCCAGCTGTTGTAGAACTACAACTCCCAAGAGGCATTGCAAGACTGACAGCCACAGGCATGACCCCCAGAGGTAAAGACTTGATGGTGTTTGTAGTTTTGGCACAGCTGGTGGGCTAAGGTTGCCTATAACATTCGATCATTCCGTCATAGAACCCTTCGCCGTCAGTCATGTGACTCCGGCGATGTCCCTTCTCTGCAGATGCATCGTTTCCATACAAAGTGACGCCATCATCACCGTCCAGTTATCAGCACGCATGCATCATACAATCCATACACATGAGAGAAGTCTACCGGCAGCCAGTGCTGACCCCCTTGTTAGGATGCTCCCTGACTGTCTCTGGCTTCCTGATCTGGCAGAAAGCCGGCGACATCGGAATAAGGCCGCCACTCAGAAATCACTGAAGCTAGAGGATCAGCATGACAGCCAGACAGCTAGCATTTTCAGGAGCCCAGCAGACCCCCGTATGTATCTTACGACCCCGCTGTCCTCATATAACTTTACTATAATGACTTCTGGAATTTATGATCATGCTGCGGGCTGTTGTTTTGGCTTCGCCCCAAATTGCCTCTAGCGTGTGTTTGTATGTGTGAGTGCGGTGGGGACATGCAGACAGGGACTGGTGCGAGTAGTTCGGTGCCCTCCGCAGAAAGGGTCAGCGCTATATATAGACCAGAGAAGCGAATACGTCTGTGTACATTTAATTATAGACCATGCCCGTGGCTTTTGATGCGGCCGGTGGCGGATCGTAGCAGGTGCTCAGTAGCTCACGCCATCTCCGGGCCAGATTCTGGAAAACGCAGGCATGTGCCCAGCCGCACTTTTTGCCATAGGAATGAATGGGGATGCGTTTCGGGACCAGACAAAAAAACGTTCGGGTCTGGATCTGGTGTGAACAAGCCCTGAAAAAGCGCCGATGCGTTCCGCCTTTGCCTAAGGGCACCTAGAGGTTGCCCGATTGATACATTGTTTCCTTTTCCTGTATGAACGAATACATTGTCACCTCGATATTGATTCACATAGGAACACGCCAACATCAGACCATATCACAGAAAGCAATTTAAAGATGGTGCTGACTACGCGTCGGGGGAAGGGCGCTCCTTTGTGCTCTAATAATCTGTACGTATGCTGTCAAGACAACTAAAATGTCAGCTCGGAGAGAGGGGGAGCACTTTTGATTTGCCATCCACAGCGGCTATGATATATAAGCCTGCAGGATGACGCGACGCAAAAAAAAAAGCGTCATCAGACAAGTCTGCATCCTCCGATGCCTTGAATGAAGCTCCCTGCTCGCTACGTGTCTGATCAGACGTAAGCAGGTCTATCATATGACTGCAGAGCCCACGCCGAGCAGCGATGCTGTCATTCCACACGGACGCGCGGCACTTATGCGGAAATTGGTACCGGCTACAAATTGTGCGCGGTGCTCGCCATCGTAAAACTGTCAAGCCTTTCCAAGCCACGTCCCCTACCTCCCCCCTTCCCCCTCCTCCCTCCCTCCCTGTACGATATCCTTTCACACATTGATGGACAAATCCCCATTCGCATTAATGAACACGGTTACGTAGTACGGTACCAAACGTAAGCGTCTAAGCAATCCACAAAACACTTGAAGGTGAGTCTGAAGAACCGCATTGATGAAGTTACAGAATGCGGGAAGGAAGCGTCAGCGAGCGGCCAGCTGCAGAGGAGAGCTGGTTCAGAGACGGAAGATGGGGCTTTGTGTAGGAGCGATCTCCATCACACTCGGTGACTCACAAGCACTGAGCTCTCCGTCTCCAAATAAAGAATGGAAATAGAGACCCATCCGCCTCCTGATTGGTCGGCGGCCTCTGCTGGTATAATAGCATCAACAGAGGCAGAAGATGCACCTGCCAAGCTTTCCTCTTTTCCAGCATCCACCGTCCATCCATTTACCCCTTGCAGGCTGCATTGGCAGCTTTGTCCGGCAGGATTTAGGCTAAGACCACGCAGACATTCTATAGTTCTATTGGAGGTTGAATAAAGACATAAGTCCATCAAGTCCAACCTATTGCGTGTATGTATATGGTTCTGCTGGTGTGTGCGTGTGTATGAGTCCATGTGTGATCTTGTTCTTCAGGCTGGGTTGACAACCGGGCGTTCCTAATAAGCACGTTTTATGCGCGTTTTTGCCCTTGCATTTGAAGCACGTTTTTTTGTCCAATGAAACGCGCGTTCGACGCACGTTTTTTAACCTCCCTGGCGGTATCATTTTTTTTCTCCTTTTTTTCTCTATCTGTTCTTCGTATTTTTTTTTTACTTTTAAACTTCCCGCCGGTTCCGCCCCCCTGCGACGCGGACGCTCGCAAGGGACGGAACCCGGATTCCGGATGCCGGCAGCGGCCGCAGGACACAGCGGTGATCGCGGACAAGACCTACGCTGTATTACGAGTGTGGCTCGGGGTTACCGCTGTGGTACAGAAAATTACCCCGAGCCACACTCAGGAATACCAATGGATACGCGCTGAAATCTGCCCCTATGCGCGAAAAAGAAGCTCAAGTACTTTTTCGCGCGTAGGGCGTTTTTCAGCGCGACAAAACGGGCTAAAATACGTCCGGGTGGGAACCATGCCTATAGGGATTAATAGGATTTCACTTCTTGAGCGTTTTTCAGCGCTTCGATCAGCGCTGAAAAACGTCCAGGTGTGAACCCAGCCTTAGTATACCTGTACGCCTGTATGTTACGGTCTCTAAGGAAATCGTTCAAAAACTTTTTGAATGATTCCACATTCTTAGCTGAAATCACTGCTTGTGGCAGCGGGTTCCAGACCCTAACCGCTCTAACTGAGAAGAAGCCCCTGCGTCCCGTGTGCTGAGATTTTTTCTCCACCAATGTTAGATGGTGGCCTCTAGTCTTTGTTATGGAGTTAACCATAAAGAGTTTGTTGCTAATGTTGCTATCACCATCAATAGTAGGGTGGTCGGGCGCCGAAAATCGTTAAGCACTAGGAGCAGCAATCGGTTGGATCCCCATGGAGTGAGGAACACAAGTCAATCTCTAATGATCGGGCAATGGTCCAATTGTGAGCAAATTATTTCTATTCAACGCAACATTATTTGGCCAAACGTTTGTAGACACCTGGAACTCAACACCTACTATACGGCCAAAAATATTAGGAATGTTCAGATACCAGAGCCAATACTTGGCATTCTCACATGAACTAGACATGTAAGCCTCCGAAAAATGTGCTTCGGATATTTCGTTATTTCGGGATTCCCAAATGGCATGCGGGTCTGGGAGACATATACATATATTACTAGAGCTGAGGCTCCCAGAACCAAACGCCATTCAGGAGCTCCCCAATGCAATTCGGAAATTCGGATCCTGAATGCCATTCGGGTCTGGGAGCCTCAGCATTAGTATTATATGTATATAATGTATATGGCTCCCATCAGGGCCATCCCAAGGCTGGGTGTCCCACGGGGGGGCGGAGACTAGGTGACACCCCGCTGTGACATCATCGCGCATGTGCGTGACGTTGCGTGCGCGATGATGTAATCGCGCAAGCGCAGTTGTCTTTTTGATGAGAGAAGAGGGGACGTTCACCCGGCAGGATAAGGTATGCCGCTGGGTGCCCTTCTCTCTCCTGACACTGTTGGGCTCTCGGTCCGTGATCGAGTGCCCGAAATTTCATTTGGGGTGACACCAAAATGACTATCAGTCATTTTGGAGTCACCCCTCTAATGGTGGCACCCGGGTGCGGGCCGCACCCCCCGCACCCTTCTTGTGATGCCATTGGCTCCCATGTTGCCATAACAAAAATTCGTGTTCAGACCCATTCGGATGCATTAAACCACAAAACGCATCTGATTGGCCAAAAAAGTCACATGTCAGATACAGTTTCATTTTTGAACACAATTCGGATGGGATCCGAAATTCAGAAACGGAAATTCAGATTCGGACACATTTGGATGCATTGGGATTTGGAAATTCGTACGAATTTTGATTCAGAGCGAAACGAATCGTACATGTCTAACGAGAACTACCAGGGTTGCAGAGGTTGCAGCTGGGACCTGGCTGTGGCGCTCCACCACTGTCCTGAAATCATTAGTCTGTATTGTTTTAGAAAAACTGTCACATGACAATAAACAAAAATGTATCAGTACTTGTATCTGTGAGTACTTGGACAAGTATCGGTACTTGCACTTGGTCTGGAAAAAAAGTTATCGGTGCATCCCGAATATATATTTTTATATATAACAAATCGTACATGAAAACAGAGATGCACAAATCCCCGGAGCTCCGTGTGCTCCTTACAAATGACAGCTGCCTCCTGAGTTTTGAGTCTTTCTCTAGTCTGGTCTTGAAGCTGGAAAAGTATCTGTACTTGTACTTGTATTTGTACCATGTACTGTACTTGGTATCGGTGCATCCTAAAAAATATATTGAATCCCTTTAAAAATATGGAGTTCAAGTGTTTCCAGTGAAGGGTTCTGTTGATAGAGCATACAAAGACATTTTACACAATTGAGCACTTCCAACCTCATGGCAATAGTTTGGCAGCCGGCTTTAGGCTAAGAGCACACAGGAAATTTATAGTAGGGTGGTCGGGGGATGAAAATCATTAGCAATTAATCACTAGGAGCAGCGATGGGTTGTATCCCCATGGGGTAAGGGAACACACAAGAAGAGCGTTGCAGCGATCAATCTCTTGATCTAATCTAATGATTGCGCAACGCTCCAATTGGGAGCAATCTACCTCTACTGAAGGCAACATTATTTGGCCAAACATTTGTAGAGACCTGGACCTCAACATCTACTATAAAGCCACAATTATATGGACACCCCTCAAAAATATGGAGTTCAAGTGTTTCCAGGGAAGGGTTCTGTTGATGTTACAGCATACAAAGAACTTTTACACAATTGAGCACTTTCAATCTCATGGCAACAGTTTGGCGGCACGCTTTAGGCTAAGAGCACACATACAATTTATAGTAGGGTGGTCGGGGGATGAAAATCGCTTGCGATTAAGCACTAGGAGCAACGATTGGTTGGATTCCCATGGAGTGAAGAACATGAGTAGCATGTGGCAGCGATCAATCTCTAATGATTGCGCATTGCTTCAATTATGATCAATCTATCTCTACTCAACGCAACATTATTTGGCCAAATGTTTGTAGACACCTGGACCTCAACACCTACTCTACATCCAAAAATACATGGACTCTAGGGTTGTTAGCACTTTTGTTTTTAAGAAAAAACATTTCACCAACAATTGACTTCTTGGTGCTGAAACGTTGTGGACAGCTTCAGCACCATGGACAGCAATTGCCGGCAGATGAGTGAAAGGACGCCCATTACCCAGCAAGGTTTACCCAAAAATTCAGCCAGAAGATAACTTGGACTCCACGTTTGTTTTGGCAATATTCAAATGAGTGAGGGGAGACTGAGGAAATGCTTCCTTCTGCTTGCAGCAGCCTGACAACATCATCTCCAGCTGGGGAAGGACACTGGAGCATCTGAGCAAAAATAATACAAGTGTTTTTTTGGTGCATCAACACATTTTTATGGCTCCATAGACTTTAATGACCGAGTATGAAAAAGCATGAAACATTCACATTTGCACCAAAAACAAAGACAATACAGACAATACAGACGCAAAGGTCAGCTGTTATTTGCAGGCAATCGGCGCAGAAGAGCAATGCTGTGAATCTGCAGCGTGGAGCAGGAAGCGTGCTTACCAGAAGCCTAAGGAGGAAGGAACCCAAGATAAGATTTGTGTTGCTGGGAAGCTGATCGTATATTACTATTTATTGCCTTCTAATTACAGTTTGACCTTTATCCAGTCACTGCGACTGCTTTATTGAGGAGATTTGTATGTAGTAATAATAATAATAATAATATCAATAATAATAAATAATAATTTATTTAAAAAATAATGAGTTTAAGTAGTAATGAGACAGGACCATTATTTCCAGTGAGGGTTTTGACTCAGGCGCTGCCCCCTAGAGGTGAGATGACGTATGATTCTCGGGTTGCCTTATAACTTTCAGCTATGTCCTCCTGTCCCTGTGGACAATGTACTTACTACCTATCAGTTAAAGCCGGCCTTTACTCATATCTATAAAATAACAACAACCACGCTTTTAGCAATGCTTAGTAATGACAATCTACACACGCATACTTCTAGATAATTGCCGACTTTGTATTCTTTGCAAACCATATTTCTCTTTTCTTCCCCATTCTTTTGACAGGGGCCATGTTTACTAAGGGCAGATTTCTAGCTCTCCGTTTACTACCTGGATGTGAATAGACATGTGACCATGCACATCATCTCAGGGGAGGAAAGTGCCTTTCCCTGAGATCTCGTGAGATTACAGATGAGATTTCCCACCAATGCTCTGCTGAAGACAAGGCAATCCCCAGTGCCATTGCTTTGGCAAACTGGTCATTTTGCCATTTCAAAGCAGGAAGTGAATGCTCTGCAGGTGTCAGTATTTCACAGCATTTTACACCTGACATGTCTGTGTTATTATTAATCATCATACAGAGAGGGATGCATTGGTAGAATTTGACTTTTGAGTGTAAAGGTCAGCTTTAAGGCAAAAAGCAATGAGCAAAATGTGACAACTCGCAACAACCGGACTTCATATTTCACTGATCAGACATCATTAATAACTGCACTTTGTGGACGATATCTACTTTTGGCATTGCTGGCTGAGCCTGTATGTTGCATATTTGTCTGGGTGGAAAAAAACCCTTATGAAGTATGGCCCCAATTTTCTGTACCAGGATAAAAATGGCAACCAGATCCACAAAAGCAACCGGATATTGGTTGCTTGGATCAACAATCTACAGCATACTTGCACCTTAGGTCAGACTTACCTTTCAATGTTTCCTCCTCCAGTGATGCGAGTTCCACGCTCCATCAGCTTCATCTTCAGCCATTAGATGGGCACTGATAACGTAACAGATCCCAGTATTGTAAACTGCACTGCACCGGAGCCGACATTAGCTTACACTTAAAAATTGATAGCTGGAAGGGACGGAGGTTGTATCTGCAAAAAAAGTGCTCCATGTAAACCACGGTTTGCTCCACGTGGAGCATTCATAGGGTATATGAACTCTTCCCGCGTCCATGTGACAGTACCAAATATGTTTCTTTGGGCCCAGCGGATGAAAGGTGTGAATATACGCTGCAGGGGATTAAAGTGAACCTGTCGCTATGCCCTGCATGGACAAAGCACTGGTTTGTTTTAACCAACCAAGCCTAAATGGTCCGCAGGTATTGAAAAATGACAAGGAAAGGGTGAACTTTGAAGTGCTGAGAGGTGAATTTCATCAATTATATAAGAATTTCCGTCGCAATCTCATGCAATCCCGGAGACTTTTCTAATGTCATGCCTGTGATTGCTTTCGCTGCCTCGCTCGTGGATGGCGGCGTGGAACTAAGCTAATAAGTTCTGCTTCACTCGCAGCTTCAAGGGATAGATCACAAGTGCTTCTAACTGCCTCTTCCATCCATAACTCATCTTTGAGGGCTGCTGATGACTCTGGTGCGAGCTGTGTGTAGCTAGAATCTGAGGTATGAGACACTGTTACAGTATGACACCATGTTAAAAAGTAGGGATGCACCGATACCGTTTTTTCAGTATCGAGTACAAGTACAGATATTTTGCTTTCAGTACGCGCCAATACTGAGCACCGTTTCCGGTGCTTCTACTGGCATGGAGTCGGCTTCCCGGGCAATCAGGAAGTCAGGCGGCAGGTACTGACATGCCGCCTGGCTTTCTGATTGCCTAGGAAGCTGGCTCCATGATGTTTGGCCGGCTTGATTGTGATTGGCAGGGGAACCGTCTTCCCAGCCAATCAGCATCAAGCCTGCTTCCCGGCCAGTCAGGAAGCCGGGCAGCGGGCTCGATGCTGACTGGCTAGAAAGCCAGCTTCCCAGTCAATCAGGAAGCTTGGAGGCAGGTCATTACTCGCTGCCCGGCTTCCTGATCGAACGGGAAGCCGGCTCCATGTTCCCCTACAGCACTGCCGGTCAGAGGAAACACCCTCCTATTATTAACATGCCTCAGATTTTACCACACTAGTACAACGAGCATGTTTATAAAGGCAGAGGGGTGGGACCGGTGTCCTTCAATGGCTCCTAGAACAGTACAGAATGTACAAAAATCCAATGTTCCTTCTTATCCATTGAGAGACTCAGGAAGTCTTAAACCTTCAGCGCATCCAAAAGCCGTTCATCTGAGGTATGAGCAACAAGTGTAATACACGCACACGCACTCTTTATTTAACCTTACCTACGTTACTATGTAAATACCTATTGATCCTGACAGAAGCCCAGGAAGCCAATAACGTCATGTGCTCTCTGCCTATGCAGCACTCTTATCAGTTATATGGTTCCCAGCTACCTTTGATGACTACATAGCCAGGTGTTCTGTTTTCCTGTGCCAGGGTGACAACACTTCTCCTCCATTGATCCAGTACAGTGCGGGGGTGTTGTATGAGCATGGACACTCTAGGATCAGAAGGGTGGGAATGGCAGGATCGCCTGGTGGGAATAAAAGAGAGAAAGTTCATGCGGTGGCCAAATCTAACGATTGCTAAGCTGCAATATTATTTTTCTGCTGTTGGCTTTAGATATGATTTACGTTCATTCATATGAGCCTAATGAGCCTGAACAGGAGACCCGCAGAGGGTTGAAGGTTGGGGCGAATCCTTGCTGGTCTATCTAGAGAACGGAGTCCAGAAAAATAAACGAGACTCTTGGCAGGTCCTGTATACCACACCGGAGGCATCCACACAGGAACGCACAATATCTGTCCACTCATGCCGCCTGGCACGGCTCCAGCGCTCAGTATGAGCCGTATAAATAAACACAAAGCTCCTTAAGATGGATTGGAGAAGAAATCCACTTGCTCCAAATATTGCTGCTGCTGAGGTTTTTGACTCCTTCGTGCCAGAAAAGGTTGCAGTGGCGATTTTCACTTGTCTCGCTGAACAGAAAACAAGCCTGCCTGGTCAACCACGCACATTGCGACAATTTTGGCAAACCTAACCTCCTGCTCTACAGAGATACACTATATTGCCAAAAGTATTGGGACACCTTTACATGCAGATTGAAATTTAATGGCATCCCAGTCTTAGTCCGAAGGGTTCAATATTGAGAGTTGGCTCCGCTCTTTGCTGCTATAACAACTTCAACTATTCTGGGAAGGCGTCCACAAGGTTCAGGAGTGTGTCTATGGGAATGTTGGACCATTTGTGAGGTCAGGTACTGATGTTGGGGGAGAAGGCCGGGCTCGCAGTCTCCGATCTAATTCATCCCAAAGGTGTTCTATGGGGTTGAGGTCAGGACTCTGTGCGGCCAGTCAAGTTCCTCCCCCCCCAAACTCCCCCATCTATGTCTTTATGGACCTTGCTTTGTGCACTGGTGCGCAGTCATGTTGGAACAGGAAGGGACCGTCCCCAAACTGTTCCCACAAAGTTGGGAGCATGAAATTGTCCAAAATGTCTTGGTGTGCTGACGCCCCATAATCCCCCCTCCAACAAACTTTACACTTGGCACAATGCAGTCAGGCAAGTTCCGTTCTCCTGGCAACCACCAAACCCAGACACGTCCATTGGATTGCCAGACAGAGAAGCGTGATTGGTCACTCCAGAGAACACGTCTCCACTTCTCTAGAGTCCAGTGGCGGCGTGCTTTACACCACCGCCTCCCACGCTATGCATTGCACTTGGTGATGTAAGGCTTGGATGCAGCTGCTCGGCCATGGAAACCCATTCCATGAAGCTCTCTACGCACTGTTGTTGGGCCAATCTGAAGGCCACACAAAGTTTGGAGGTCTGTAGCTATTGACTCTGCAGACAGTTGGCGACTTCTGCGCCCCCATTTAGCATGCGCTGACCCCGCTCTGTCATTTTACATGGCCTAGCACTTAATGACTGAGTTGCTGTTGTTCCCAGTTGCTTCCACTTTGTTATAATCCCACTAACAGGTGACCGCGGAATATTTAGTCGCAAGGAAATTTCACAGATGGACTTACTGCACAGGTGGCAACCTATCACGGTACCACGCTTGTAGTCACTGAGCTCCTGAGAGCGACCCGTTCTTTCACAAATGTTTGTAGAAGCGTCTGCATGCCGAGGTGCGTGATTTTATACACCTGAATCCAATGATTTGGAAGGGGGGAGGGCCCAATACTTTGGGCAACATAGTGTAGAAGTCTGGTGTGTGTCTACTAGAAGTACCAAGGAGGATCTTTACATCAATAACAAGGTCTCAAGTGTTGCAGTAAGGATCAAGGTGCCCCTGGTATCTATTTAGGTTAACATACTTTGTATTTTAGGAGAGCTGAAAGTCGCAGCACCATGAGCCTAAACATTTCACTTGGGATGCCATATTCCACGCCAAAAGCTGAATGAGATTTGGCCACGAGCTCCGTGCTGTCTTTGCACACCTGGAGGGACACACTGGTGGCCGCTTATCACCTGCAGATCATGCGCAGCTCATTCCCTCACCTCTTCTGCATTCGCTCGCAGTGTTTACACGCTCACCTCCGCCATCTGCTGGATGACACGTCAGCCTTGCGCTGTGCCCCTGCAGCTGCACACCTGGCTTCGATCAGTAGTGCCTAAACCCCAACTCGACTTGCAGTGGACAAGAGTAATACATTGTACTGAGGAGGACTGAGGTGATGTGTTAGAGACTTTCAGTCTGAGGCCAATTTAGAAGAAATCATTTCATAACCAGGAATACCTACATGAGCTAAATCGCATCATATTTGCCAGAAGGTCTTTAAATGAACTGGACTGGTTTTGGTGTTTTTTTATTACATAAAAAACTAAAGGCAAGACACAAAAGTCAATAATAAAAACAAACTATAAAGCAACTTTTTAGACTTTGCATTGTAAAATGACAAGTATGGGAGAAACAAAAAAAAAAGAAAATCAGTTATAGCAGAACTCCAGGCAAACAGCTACATGGCTGAAATGACTTCATGTTTAATGGTGCTGTCCTGCAATTCTATTCAGCCAATTGCAGTGACTCTGCAGCTAAGCTCACCCTGCTCCCTCTTCCAGCAGTGACTCAGGAGCTCATCTCACTAAGCTCTCACCTCCCTGTAGTGACCATGGAGCTTAGCTACCCCTTCTTCCTCTTCTCAGGAGGGACTCAGCAGCCAAGCACCCCCTCCCAGTAGTGACTATGGAGCTTAGCTACCCCTTCTTCCTCTTCTCAGGAGGGACCCAGCAGCCAAGCACCCCCTCCCAGTAGTGAACGCAGCAGCTCAGCTACCCCATCCCATTACTCAGCTCCTCCCTCCTGGTAGTGAACTCAGCCATCCCATTACTCTGCAGCTTAGCTCACCCTGCTCCCTCTTCCAGCAGTGACTCAGGAGCTCATCTCACCAACCTCTCCCCTCCCAGTAGTGACTAGGGAGCTTAGCTACCCCTACTTCCTCTTCTCAGGAGGGACTCAGCAGCCAAGCACCCCCTCCCAGTAGTGAACTCAGCAGCTCAGCCACCCCATCCCATTACTCAGCAGGTTAGCTCCTCCTTCCTAGTAGTGAACTCCGCAGCTTATCTCCCCCCATCTCGTTACTCAGCTCCCCTCTTCCAGTAGTGTCTCTTGAGCACAGCACCCCATTCAATTACTTAGCTCTCCCCTCCTAGTACTGACTCATCAGCTTAGCTCCCTTATCCCATTAGCCAGCAGCTCAGCTCCCCCCTGCCAGTAGTGACTCATCAGCACAGCTCCCTCATCCCATTACTCAGATGCTCATCTCCCATATCCCAGCAGTGACTCTGCAGCCTTCCGATTTCGGATGTGAATATGAAGGGAAACCGTTCAGCTGAGCTGCTATATCAATGCTGGGAGTGGGACACACATACTTCTGCAGGGAACCGTCATACTAAGCTACTGCTACAGCTTGAAAGCAAACAATGAATTAAGCTTATATAAACAATGATTATATTCATTCTTTAAAAACAGAAAATATATATTTGTACATCAGTTTGAATTAATTTATTTATTGTCGGGTACATTCTAATAGCACATGGTTACAGTGTCCTCGATTTGAGCGCAGTGGTTCAGTCGTTGTCCATGTTCGGAGGAATAGATTAAATCTTCTGGTGATACACTTCAATACACGGCGGGTACGGTGAGTGCAGTTTTAGCGTCAAAGATATACTACAGAACTGTGTGATGAGTGGTTATCTACACCCATCAGGGTGGGGGAGGGGGAGGGGGGGTTTGAAGCTGTATATACTGCAAGAAAGGGGCAGAACGTCCCAAATCATAATACAAAGAAAAAAGGTGCATGGGTGTTGTAAAACCCGACAGCAGCGCTAAGAACCATGCCGTTCTTTGCATGCCGTGCGGGTTCAAGACAATAAACTGGTGGGAGTTAGCTTATGGTGACGCCAAAAAGGAGCCAAAACATCTCCCTTTAAAAAGAAAAAAATATTGAACAAATTAATTTAAACAGCTATGTACAACCATTGTCAGCACGTAGTTCCATGTTACAAACACACCGGGGGGGGAGACGACAGATCCACTCGTTTTCTTTAATGTCTGCTAATCAACGTCTTCCACGTTGCTGTAAGATGCCGCAGGTTCGGCCGAGGGAAAAAGATCTGCAACGGCTTCCGCGGTCACTTGGGAGGCGTCCTCAGAGTTTAGGTTTGGCCCATAAGCCATGGTGCCGACTCCCTAAGAACAAGCAGACAACAAATTAAATTAATACAGGCCATTGATCATCAATATACTCTACTGTATAAAAAGAGAAAGAGAGAGAGAGGAGGGGGGAGAGAGAGGTGGGGGGAGAGAGAGGAAGGGGAGGGTGGAGGAAGAGAGAGAGAGAGG
>NW_017306324.1:1305604-1340047 GCF_000935625.1 Nanorana parkeri
AGAGAGAGAGAGAGAGAGAGAGAGAGAAATAAAAAGAGAGAGACACGAACCAACAGTTTGTCTGATATGGCAATAAAGAATAACAAGCTGCACCACGAATGTATAACTCTACGAAATATCTTCCTGTGTACAGGTGTGATGACTGACATATAGAGCCATGAATGTCATTAGCAGTTCTTTTAGATGATGTGACTTTTGTTTTATGTCCCACCTAGAATGGCAATCCTTCAAATGTTGCCCCCCTACAACAAAGTGCTCCGCCCCCGTACCCTCGGGGCACATACACTAGAATACAATGCAGATGTGCATAGAAGACTGATTCCAGTAAGCTTTGATGCATCGAGAACAGTAGGAGAGAGTAAACAAGCGGCACTGCACAAATGCTTCCCCTAATTATTAAAAGTGAGTGGATGGAAATACTCCACACAGGCCGACTTCTTGGCATTTCACACCATAGAGGATCTTAATTGTTAAGCCCATTTATACATCAAGATCAGCGAAAAAAATCAAGTATAAAACTTAAAGTGACACTAAACTCCGGAGTTAAATCTTAAAAATTTATTCAAGTAACTGAACTATTAACAAAAATGTATCTTATTTGTGTATCACTCGGCTATAGATCCTCCAATCATCTCTGAATTGGTGCTGACACTGTCCTTCCTTCTGGAGGGTGACTACTTTTGTTCCCCATGGTCCCTGTGTGTTTGTAAAGTAGTCACCGCTCCAAGCTCACTCCCGGGATGGACTACAATCTCATGTTTAGTTTACTGATTTGTATTGAGATTGTAGTCCATAACAGGAGCGCGCTTGGAGCGGTGACTACTTTACAACACACACAGGGACCATGGGGAACAGAAGTAGCCCCCCTCCAGAAGGAAGGACAGTGTCAGCACCAAGTCAGAGATGATTGGAGGATCTATAGCCGAGTGATACACAAATAAGACATTTTTGATAATTAAGGGACTTGAATGCATTTGTAAGATTTAGCTCCGGAGTTTACTGTCACTTTAAACTTTTATACTGTATCTGTATGAATTTTTGTGTTAGAAGCATCAGTATAGAAAAATGAACTCTGAATTTGTTTCTTGAAAGATGCAAATTCCAGGTCCATCATCACTGATCTTGTACAAGAAAGCAGCCGGTGAAATCCAAAGTCTCAGCTCTTGTTCTGAGTAACATCAATAATCATAGTGCCGCACAGCTCATCATTGCTACACCTGCTGTAGTGGAGTGGAGAGTGGTATGCAGAGATTTCCAAAAATCGGCTTCTTTATTGATCCATAAAATCAATGGCACAGAAGATGAAGAGTCTTCTATTATGTTTCATGCACACAAGCACTTACTCATAGAAGACCTTAAAGGAGAACTATGAGGTGAGTGATTTCCACTCACCTCATAGTTCTAGCCGACCTGTGACAATGAGACTGTCACAGGTCGGCTCAGTAGATCGGGAGGTGAGCGAAAACATAACGGCGTTCGCTCACCTCTCGATCCTGTCACGGCTCTCTGCCGTGACAGGGAAGGGGCTGGATTCCCCCCTCCCCGCTCCGATCTGCCAGCGCTGACTGGCGGAACGGACGGGGGAGGGGGCGGGTACAGCTGGCTCTGCCTCTAGATAGGCAGAGCCAGCTGCCACTCACACAGCTGGGCGGATCGCGTCATCTACGTCGCGATCCGCTCCGGCTGCGGCGTCTCAGTATACCGTGAGCTGTAGCTCTCTATATACTGAGATTAGGGTAACGGGAGGACGCTAGTTTGTGTCCTCCCATTACCCTGAGAACTATGGGGAAAAACACTGACCCCATAGTTCTCCTTTAAGTTATTTCCCACAACACAATTTAACCCTACCCGCTCAATGGGGGATTGCATTGATTAAGCTGTCAATCAGGAGACATCGGCATCTATTTATAAACCATGTGCCCTGAGAATATCTGCAGACATTAATTTTGTGCTTAGAATGACAAACAAATGTCCTTCATATTTTTTCAGTTCTGCTATATTGTGATGTAATACTGCATTGTGGCCTCTAGATGGAGCGGAAGAGCACATTAGTTTCCTATGCTCCTCAGCTCCATCTAGTGGCCATATTGCAGTATGACATCAATACATTCGACCTGCAAAAGAAACTTTCAAGAATGTTCATTTTTGCTATTCAGATATTTATAAATAGACCCCTAGTCTCTTAATGCAAACAGTTAAAAGCAAGAGTTACACACTGGTTTAAACATTCCAATCAGGGATTACATTCTATCAAATATTTCTCGCAACCAGCATATGGGGTTATGGGAGCGGTCCTGGATGATATTAATGAAGACCTAATATTTATCAGTACTGAAGCACTGTTAGATAGTTCTGCATTCTTATCCTACGATAATGACATTCAACTTCTATTATACTGCTTGTAATGAGAAGGCAGCAATATATCTTCTTTGATGTCAGGCAAAGCGGAGTTTTAACTTGACAGAAAACCAGTTTCAGGTCATTTATTATTACAGGCACAGGAGCATGACCAGCTCCCTTCAGATGTGCCCCAGCTTTTACTTTGAGATGCAAGGGCAGTCAGTAACCGCATACGGGGGTGGGACACAGAGTGGGAGGAATACGTCTACAATAGGGGTTGCCACTGCCTCCAAGAAAGGGACAAAGTCCTGACGTAGTAAGGGTGGGAGATGGTCTTGTAAACATTTTTGTGCTTCCTGTCCCTTGAAGGAGGAGGTCCAGGAGGAGCAATCTCTCAGGCAGGTTCACCATGAAGCGGGAACAATATTTCGACAGACAAAATGATTGGCTACTAAATGTGACTGAGGTCTCATTGCCCATTGGTCGCTACCCAAGTGACTGTTGATCCATTACATCAGCATACCCTATGAATGTATTTTCAATAATCCTTGTGCAGTTTTAGCCCGGCTCTAGCCAGCATCTTAAGCCCTGAGGCAGTTCTTTGCGCCCCAACATGTTACATTCTTTTCAATACAATATAATTTACCTTACCCCTTTAAGATGCTGGCCAGAGATGGGCTATTAAACCCTCATTTGTTTTTGCATATATCGATCTATCTGTTGCAAGCCAGCAGTGGATATATGCAAAAACACTAAAAAAAAAAACCTTTTCAAGACGGGTTAATACTTACCTGTGTCTCTGCCGCGTGCTCCCGTCCAAACATCTGAAGAGTCTCAGGCGGCCGCAAAGGATCTTGGAGCATGCGCAATTCAGATGTTCGGCCGGGAGACAAGGAGAGACACAAGGTAAGTCTATGGAACAGCGTGCACCCGCACAGACTCCGTGGGACATCAGAGAAGAGGACAGGGGAGTCAGCGCTGGATCGGAGACCCGCACCCAGCGCTGGAGGGACAGCTGAAAAGGACAGGAAAGAAGATCGAATTAAGAGACATCATTTAAGGCCTTGGTTCTCAACTGGTAGGTCGTGACCCCATGTTTAGTGGGTTGCCGCATGGCTTCCACTTTTCTAGGTGAGAGGCTCCTCAACCTCTCCCTAGCCTTCCCCTAGTGCAGCACTGTTCCCTCTCACACCCAGCAGCTATTCAAAATATGCTGAAGTGTTCACTTGAGGTGGGGTGGGCTAGGGGTATGGCAGCGAGGGAGCTCCATCCATATGTGCATTGCTTATAGCTCCCTTGCATGACCTGCAGAGGTACCTGGACCGGAGTGACATCACATTCTGGCTCCCGGCACGTCAACAGGTGCACATGGGAGATGTACAAGCGATGCACATATGGATGGAGCTCCATCACAGCACAGCAGCCCGCACTGCTCTGCGTTCCATTGCAGTGCGACTTAGGTCACAACTTAACGGCCGAGGACAATGTGGGTCCTGAGGTTACACAGGTTGAGAACCACTGATTAAACCCTGAGGATGGGGGAGTTCTTAACACCCCATAACAAGTTCTATTCAAGTACAATAATATTATTTACTGGATTGATAATACTTCAGTGGCACTCTCCTTTTTCTTCTACATCTCAATAGGTCAGGGGCCATGCAAGAGAACGGTCATCAAAACTGTGCATTGGCTAAAAAAATACCATCCCTAAAACAGCCACAGGTCACAAAGCGTGATCCCCACAGATTTATCTCACCGCTTCCAGAACAGGAAAACAGGAAAATACAGCTTCAAAAACTTCGGACTAACATTTTTATTACGTTTTGACATTCCAAACAAAAATAACGTTTAACATTAAACATTGCGGATTCAATTCGTCTTTTTTTTTTCTCCATAAAAATATCTCCAAAATATAAATATCTGACAATTTATATTAAAGTTCTGGGAGGTTTTATGCCGACCTGAAATTGAGCTCTTTAAGAAGTACAAAAAACACAGAAACTATTATTGCGCAGTTCTTAATGCCCGCGGGGGATTAACAAGATTATTGCAACAACTATGCTGGATCCTTACGCACTCCAGAAATCCGTTAACCTTTTAGGGATTCATTCAAGAACAATGTGAAAAAGAACTTGGCTACGGGGAAAGCAGCGATTTTGTGACTCGATGTAAAGCTAAAAGCGTCATGTGGGGGGGGGGGCATCTAGGTGTACTAGGAGGGGGGCAACTAAGAAAAATGAGGGTGGGGGCAACTAGGAGTAAATTTTACAACCAGACATTTTTCATTCCTTAATAGCATCAGTAACCAGCATCTGTGATCATCTGAATCTCAAACTCTAGGTTACAGCACCACAACTTTGTCTTACAGGGACTACTGTTTGTCTCGTTATTCGCTTGTATTCTCACCCTCTCTGAGCAGAAGCGTCAATGCTCAGCTCAATGTCTGGATGTATGTCCTATAGCCAGGCTCAGTTCGGTTTGGATAACAGACACACTGGGACATTGGAGGAGGGTAAAACCGTTACATTTGTCAGGATTAACGATCACCGACAAATAAATGTTGGGGGAGGGTAAAACCGTTAATCAGTTGGGATTTCATGCAAGCCCAACAGCATCTTTGTGGTCTCATAGCTTCATGGTTATGCTATCAGCAATAAACTGTAGCAGGCGATAAAAAAGCCTCTGAGGTATACTTCCAGATCAACACTGAGCCAACAAGTCTGCTCTGGGTGGGAGAGAATACAAGTAAATAACAGGGCAAACTGATCATAAATGTAAAAGCTGCTATCGGGATTTTTACAAACACTCACTTGTGATCTTAATGCCCTCTACCTTTATACAATCGCTGGCATGACTTTGCATAAGAGAAGGGAGATGCTGCCGAAGGACATGGAGAGAAGCAACCTATTCAGAATTCACCAAATCCAGTACAGAAAACCAAGGGCCGCATATAAACCAATATTTGGTTATAACTTGCTACACATTAACAGTTCGGTATTGTGCTCATCACAACCCCTTTAATACAAAGTAGCTTAGTCTTGCTTTCTAATGCATGACTCCAACTCCGTATTATTGGCCAATGTTTTGGAATGGGATGTCCAAGAACATACACAGCTTTGTCCAATGGTAAGGTAGCCACAAACTTGGCCATATGGTATATGCAGATCGTGAGTTCTGTCTTCACTCGCCGCTTGCTTTTCCCAGGTCAGTACTGACAATGAAGTATCGGCGTCAGAATGAGGCAACCGGGTTTTTCACAGGAGCAGCAAAAGGTAGCCAATACAGCTCAGTTTAGGCTTCTCTTCTATCTCAGGTACATAACATTTTAATGCATATCTAAACCCAAAACTATAATATATTGCAGCTTGCCAGTCCTCAGATGTGTTGGTTGCATTAGTTTTCTTTAATGAAGCTTTTTTCCCCCCTTTAAAACTTAGTAATCCTGCCAAAAACAAAACTTCCTATCCTAGGGTGACAACACTGCTGCACTGTACAGTATATGAGGAGCAGCGTTGTCACCATAGGCTGCCCTACTGATTTAAAGGAGATCTATGAGGTGAGTGATCTCCACTCATCCTCCTAGTTAGAGCCGACCTGTGACAAAGAAGCTGTCAAAGGTCGGCTCGATCGATCGGGAAGCGAGCAGAAACATGCCGCAGATCCGCTCACTTCCCGATCGTCCCCCTGCAGTGACCGTCAGTCACCTCTCCCCGCAGGGATTCCCCCCTTCCCGATCCTCCAGCGCTGACTGGAGGGACGGACGGGGGCGGGTACAGCTGGCTCTGCCTCTAGATAGGCAGAGCCAGCTGTTCACTCACGCAGCCGGGCGGATCGACAGTAATGTCAAGATCTGTCCCGGCTGCGGCGTCTCAGTATTTAGTGGGCAATAGCTTGCTATATACTGAGCTTTGGGTCACAGGAGGAGGTTAGAATATGTCCTCCTGTGACCCTAAAAACACTTACCCCATAGTTCTCCTTTAAACTTCTCCTTTCCATTACACAGGGAGGAGGGGTTGTGTTATTTACAGAAGATAGCTTGGAAAGCTGATAACACGGTTCGAGGTTTCAGCTCAGTGAAGGTTTTTTTTCTGTAATTGCAGAAAAATTACTTGTCATAAAAAAAAATTAACACCCACGGCATCTAGGGATTGGTAAGCTGCAATAGATTACATTTTGGTTCTTGGGTTTATAAATACTTTCCTGTTAGCTCCTCATAAGTGTTTGCTTACAAGCTAAGTGCAACTTAACATGTAGCTATGCAAGCAAAGTGCGCGCGCGCGCACACACACACACACACGATGATGGACCTTCTCTTTGTGGAATCTGTGTGAGCAACAGCAACTATTTGTCATTCAGTTCAGTAACCGTCCTGAAAATGCAGCTCACGGTCTAGACTCCTTTTCACATGATTAGCTGGCTAATCTTAATTTGCAGGAAAAGAAGTCTTAATAGCTGAAGCTCAAATTACACACAGAGCTGAGTGAGTCAGGAGTGACATACAGGTTTCTGTGGCTGGTGTCTGGCCACTCCAGGGCTCGTAGTTCCAGGAAATACAATGACTGGCCACCTTATTAGGTATGATAGTAGTGGGTTGGACCCCCTTTCGGCTTCAGAGCTGCCTTAATTCTTCATGTCATAGAGTCAACAAGTGGCTGCAGACATTCCAGAGAGTTTGGTCCATATTGACGATAGCAAATCACACAGTTGCTGCAGATGTCAGCTGCACATCCATGATGAGAATCTCTTGTTCCACCAAATCCCAAGGGTGCTCTTTTGGATTGAGACCTGGTGGCTGTGGAGGCCATGTGACCAGTGAGCTCATTGTCATGTCCAAGAAGCCAGTTTCAGATGATTATAGCTTCCCGACATGGCGCGTTATCCTGCTGGTACTCAGTACCAGTTGAGCATTGTTTAAATGCCACAGCCTACCTAAGGGTCCCAAAGTGTGCCAACAAAATATCCCCCACACCATTACACTACCACCACCGGCCTGAACCGTTGATGGGTCCGTGCTTTCACGCTGTTTACACATAATTGTGACCCGACCATCTGAATGTTGCAGCAGAAATCAAGACTCCTCAGACCAGGCAACATGTATCCAATCTTCTATTGTCCAATTTTTTGGATATTTTCTCTCTTTTTGGACCATTCTCTGTAAACCCGGGAGATGGTTCTGCGTGACAATCCCAGTAGATCAGCAGATTCTGAAATACTCAGACGAGCCCGTCTGGCACCAACAACAATGCCACCTTCAAAGTCACTGAAATCACCTTTCTTCTCCATTCTGATGCTCGGTTTGAACGTCTTGAGCATGTCTACACGCCTAAAAGCATTGAGGTGAAGCGATGTGATTGGCTGATTAGAGATTTGCAGTTGAACAGGTGTACCTAATAAAGTGGCCAGTGAGTGAATGACTATGCCAGGGGTAGAGCGCTTCACTGAATCAAGCAGAAACCCGAACATAAAAATTCAACAACTACAGTTAGCTTTAAAATAGAACTATGGGGGAACCTTTTCATTCCATAGTTCTCTTTAGGGTCACGGGAGGACATATACTAACCTCCTCCCGTGACCCAAAGCTCAGTATATCACGGGCTACTGCCTGCTATATACTGAGGGTGCCACAGCCGGGACGGACCCTGACAATACAACGGTACCTCGGTTCACAAACGCTTCTGTTCGCGAACAATTTGTTACGCAAAGAGGAAGTTCGGCAAAATTTTCCTTCAGTTCCCGAACTCCGCATCGGGCGACAAAACACAACCGCAGCCATCTTCCCTGCTCTGACACATGGTAGTGGCTTCCTCTAGTCAGGATTGCGGTCTGATCACAGCTTGATTCGGTTCGCGACCAATTCAGATAGCGACCAGAATCGTGGAACGAATTAAGTGCGTGAACAGAGGTAAAACTGTACTGTTAAGATCCACCAAGCTGACTGAGTGACAGCTGGCTCTTCCTATCTAGAGGCAGAGCCAGCTGTGCCCGCCCCCTCCCTGTCTGTCTGTCCCTCCACTCAAGTGCTGGAGGATCAAAGCGGGGAGGGGGGGGAATCCCTGCAGGGAGCGGTGACTGACAGTCACCGCTCTCTGCAGGGAGATGATCGAGAAGTGAGCGAGCGACGGTATGTGCTCACTCACTTTCCGATCTATAGAGCCGACGTGACAGTTTCAATGTCACACGTCGGCTCCAACTATGAGCCTCATAGTCCTCCTCTAAGTGTTAAATATGTGAATTTACTTTCACTGAAAACAATTGAACTGAAATCCATTCTTCCAAAATACTTTTGCGTGCGTTTATTGGGGATTTCGCTGGATTACTGGATGGCACATCCAAGTATAAAAAAAAAAAAAAGAAAGAAAGATCTTAGCCTGGCTTATTTTGTAAACCGTTTAGAAAATGGATGAATTGCCATTAAAAAGTGAGAAAAACCATCTCCCTTTTCTTTACTGACTCACTCAAATTTTGTAAAACTTTGTTTACGCACAGTTTGGTTGTAGGTTTTGGGTTACAACGCCAATAAGCCAAAACATGACCTAAAAATGTCAAGACATCGAAGATCTCAGACTAAACAAAAGGAATTGTCGACTACCAAAGAGAACGCTCGGATTCGGAAAGATTTCTTTCGTCTGAAATGTAATTCTGCATCAGGCTAAACATTGGAGTCAGAGCTCCGCCACTTCAAGTATTTACATAAATACGCGTCGGGTGCTCCTACGTACGAAAAGGACCATCTCGCTACACGTTGGGTATCGCCGCGCTCGCCGGAGAGAAATAATTCTAGGGCCAATATTTACACGTATCTCTAAACTGATGACCTGCGGGGGCTTTTAAATCGTCATCTATGGACTTTTTGGGGTACTAAATTGTGTCAACATTTTAGGGACGCACACAATTTCTAACCTGGGCATGTTGGGTATCCATTTACTCGTTGTAACCTCCTCTTTTATATTGTACAATGAAATGGGTATTATATCGTGTTTTGGGGGAATTAAACTTAAGGGCATTTATCACAAAATGTTTGGGTCTGATAAAGAGTTGCGCCAATATCGTGCAACATAAAAATTTGCAACTGCCACCATTTTATTCTACAGGGTTTCAGCTTTAAGAAAATATATAATGTTTGGGATTTTGAAGTAATTGTCAGGCCTGAAATGTGGATTATATGGGTGCAAAAACATTTAAAAAAAAGGCCTTGGAAGCGAAAGGGTTAAAGATTGAAATGTCTGCATGAATATGAAATGTATTTGTAATGTTTCATATTTCCCATACTAAAAAAAAAAAAAGATTTTTACACAAAGTATTTTTTTAAATTACTTTTTACCCTCAACAAAATGTACGAAAAACCCTATAAACTCCCTTTAGGATCAGGATTATAAAAACCCCCAAGGAAACATTTCTAATATCCCAAAAAAACGAACTCCAAATCTGAAACAAAAACATTCCCCAGTAAATGCATCACGGCTCCATTCATTTGTGTCACTCTTCTCCTTACTAGGAGGTCAAAGAGAAGTTTTGGCTGCTTCCCAAAGAAAGTAAAATAGGCTCCAAGCGTTCCCATACAATCAAGAGCCGGAGCCATCAATCAAGGAAAGCCTCAGAGGAGCTCAAATGGAATCTGAAGTTCAGCCGTAAAATCTTTTGTGACATGGCCCACCGGCAACCTGGGCTAAGGACGACAAGAAGGTTTTGGGAAAATCTCAGATGTGATCACTGATATTAGCTGAAGGAAATAGTAAAGTGCAAAAGGTAGCCAAAACATATACAGAATGGTTAGAATGGACACTGAAGACAGTAAATTCGACAAGGTTTCTCTCCAGGAGACTTAAAGAACTATGAGGCGAATCACTCACCCTCACAGTATATAGGGAGCTGTAGCTCACGATATACTGAGCTGTGGGTCACGGGAGGACGCTAGTTTGTGTTCTCCCGTGACCCTGAGGAGAACTATGGGGAAAAGCCCTAACCCCATAGTTCTCCTTTAAGCAGCAGCAGTCATGACAGAATCCAAATATTCAGTCTCCGATTATTATAACCGTGTATTGTTTCTGATCCATTTTTACACTATTAGGTCTGTGAACACCAGTTGGAAATCTGATTAAAAAACCATGGGTATAAATATCAAAGTTAGTCCCCCCTTTACCAGCCTCCATTTTTGTAAGAAGGCTTTCCACATGATTCTGGAATGTGCCTATGGGAATTTGTGCCCATTCAGCCAAAAGAGCATTTGTGAGGTCAGGTACTGCTGTTGGAGTCGAAGACCTGGCTCGTAATCTGTATTCAAATTCATCCCAAAAGGTGTTCAATCTCTGTGCATGCCACTAATGTTCCTCTGCACCTAACTCATCAAACCATGCTTGCACCTAAAAGCAATCATTCTGAGGGGTGTTCACATACTTTTAGATACAGGGTTTAAGCTCATCAACACAGGTTTTGGGACTCGGGACACACACACACACCACAAAAAGGACAAGTAGTTAAAAGAGAAAAGCGAAAAAAGGGTTAATTACTGGGAATCTGTATTTGGCTCCATTCACACATAGCGGTAGCATTTTCCGCGCGGCACGAAACCGAGCAAACTTTACACATACGCGCAGATTCCGCTAATGTGTAAACAGAGCCCAAGGTGGTAGCCAAAACCCACCCTTGGACTTTTTTTGCAGGACGTGCGTTTTTGTATCGCGTAGACGTCGCCCTAGTGTGAACACACAATGGAAAGAATAATTTTTTATGTTTAGCGAGTTTAAATGCAAACCGCTAATGTGTGAACAGAGCCTAAGGTGACCTACTGGATCTATAAACTAAACACCCTGGTCCCAATAGGTTTGAACGAGGAAATAGAGATCCACACCAGCCTCTAATTTTAGGACTGTAACATACTTTGGTGTCAGTGACAATTTTTTAGATCCATGTTAGGTTCCAACTTTCAACCTATTACTTTTAATAGCACACACTATTTTTAGGCACAGTTTCTGGTATAAGTCTGCCAAAATGCAACCTTTTAACTATAGAAAGCAATTTTGTATTAATAAAAAGTAACCTTTTAATAACAATAAAGAATATTTCTATTAGTTTATTATACCGGTATGTACAAACACCAGCATACAGTCCACCTTCTCCATGTTATGTTGCTTACACTAGCACAAACACCTGCCGATCCCCAAGACATTCACATCCCTAGACATCTCTGGACACTGCTCTTCACTATCCCCACTGAGCCCATCTAAGGATATTTATGTAACGGCAGTCTCTTTCACTGCCCGCAGACTGCAGCCATCCAGCCCAAGTGCTCACGGCATTGGGAAACCACCACGAGCTTGTCCCACCCCCTTCCATCGGTCCACCAATCATAAGCGCAGGATGGCCCTGGGCTCCTCCCAGCTGTCAAATTTAAATAGATTTGAATCCTTCTCGCATTTTTTCTTCCATCACGAACCCAGGCTTGACAAAGAGGCAGCGGCCTTGAAAAGCGTAGCCGACCGTAGTGTTACACCCCTTACTACCCAGTTAGATGGACTCTTCGTGCCGATCAGAACCGCGCTTACCGCCAGGTCTATCTACTGCTCACTGCAGTCTGACAGTGACAACACCGCCGGAGAGCGGCTTCTCTCGCACAGCCGACAGGATTCAGTCTGGCCAGCTGTCTCCTTACGGCTCACAATAGCACTCTCGCCACTATCATTCAGGCTATTCTCATACATGCCCTATGGTGCCACCCTCAGCCAGCTATTATCCCTATGTGTTTTAGTCACACAAGTCGATCGTGACCAGCTATTGCCACTAGCAGCCCATCAATCACTGAGCTCACATAACCTTCAGCACTTGATAGGAGGGCCAATCAAGCGGTCACAGAGGAGTTCCCTGGGACACAGTGACATCTTAAACGTGAGTGGTTTTTATACAGTAGACGTTGACTAGCTTTATACAGACATATACCGATGAACCCTAAAAGCATACAAGACACACTTGGTGCTTAAACATGTGTCAAAGTCCATGTGCTTGGGCTGGAATAGAATTCATACAGACAGGTCTAGAACACCTTAGGAGACATACTGCCTCTGGAATGTCAGAGTTAGGGTTAGTTGCAGTGATAAGCCTTGGCAGCCAATGACGTTGTAGCCCATATGGTTCTATTGTAAAATGGCTTATAAAAAGGTGCCTTCATGCCTCTGTTCTTTGACCTGCTTGTCTCTTGGTCCCAGCTAAATTAAGCTTATGCCTGGTCCGATCCTTTTTAACTTCAACCCACATCTACTAGGTCTTAGCTCTCTTGACACTGTGCATGGTGTGAACCCGATAGTAGCAAAATTGCCTTTCAACATCCAAGAAAAATGGATAACAGCGGATTTCAGGTATAAGGAGGAACATCAAGTTTTTTCCACCGTTCTCCTTTTCAAAGTTCGTCATAGGACTTAGCCAGAGCCAAGAGCCATCCAAGTGTCTCAATTATCAATTCGAGCATTCCTAGCCTTCTTTAGAAAATCACTACAACAGCACCAGGGAATCATCTCAAACTACTGACTGCAGCAAACTGAACTTTTAACAGGTGACCAGGAATACACCAATATCGAGATCCTACACAACAATACTGACATTCATCAGTTCACGGCCTTTGTATCTAGTGACTCGATCACTATCGGCTTCAGTAGATGCTATAGGGTTGCTCACAGGAGGACCAGCCTCAAGCTAAGCCTGCAATTGATGAAACACTGGACAACTGCAAAAAAAAAACAGTAAATCTTCACTGAAAGAACCCCGGCGAGAGCTCCGGAGACTTTCATACTACATTCCCACTACAGAATCTCGACCCAAGCTGCAATTGAGCTATACATTTGTCCATCAAGACCCATGCTAAGGCTGACAGCTCAAGCAGCACACCAGGAACCCAAACAATGAAAGACCTAAGAAACTCAGCCACCCACACCAGTCATTGTGTAAGAAGAATGTAATTTTCCTCTCAAGCTGAAAGCAGTAACTCGTAAAGGTGGACTTGTCAGGAAGTTCCATCAACCAACTAGAGAGATGATCCTACTTCTACCCATAAGAGACCATTGCAAGCTTTGCCACCCTAGGAAAAATGGCCTGATGTATTCATGGACTGTTCTAGCTGTATCAAGTTAAGGACACTGAAGACATTATTTTCCTAACAGAGCTATTTATATACTTTTACATGTTTTTGAGTTCATCCTCGGTGCTGAACACACCTGAAGTAAAGCTATATTGAATTCTATTTCAATATCTCAATAAAGAGTGAAGCTGCCTGCGGATTCTGCCAGCAAGCAGCTATAGTATCCACACAGACTGGGTCTAGGAGGTATGTCACTGCATATAGCGCAACAATTAAAATAGAAATAACCTTTACCAGAGGTGTCACATTTTAAGTAACCTGTAGGATATGGAAGAGGAGGGGATACTGGAACCCTGCACTAGAGATGGGAGGGGTAGATATAATGCATGTTTTGAGTTCAGCCTTGGGTGGCAATGGGTATTTTTCCTGTTGGGGTGCTCTTCAAATCTCTGGCATGATGTACGGTTTCAATCAATTTACCAAAAAATAACATTTTCATTAGGGGAGGAAAACACATAATTATATACCGCCAGAAAGGTGTTTACGTTTATTCCTACTTAGGGCTTATTCAAACCAGCTGCTGTGCTAAATCGCACAGCACCTGGTGTGCACCGCCCGGCACAGTGCTCATGCTCTGATCCCGAAATATCGCACTGTGCTTTTTTTTTTTAGAACTTTGACATGTCACACGTGGCATTTCATTCAGTTCTATGGTCACAGCGGAGTGTAAAGCGGTTGAACCGCGGTTGCATCCAGATGCACTGGAAAAAAAAAAAAGTACTGCATGCCGTACTTTTTCCAGTGCGCACCACTGCTGTAATGCAATGGTGTGAATGGTATCCATCCGTGACAAAGCAAATTGTCTTGCATTGGGGCTGCGCTGGAAAACACGGCCAGTGCAGCCCCAACTAATCTGGTTTGAATGGGTCCTTAAAACGCTTCAAAATATTTTAGGGGCAGCCAAAAACTTTAGGCATAAACATTATTCAATGACATTTATGAATCAATTAAAATCAATCAATAAACATTCGGAAAAAAAAAACCTTCAGTGATGAACACAATCCTGACAGTCTTTTCAGAGTATTCAATGGCAGTATTCTAAGTAGTTCATGAAATATACTGTTAAAGGAAACCTCAACTGATGGAGTTTAAAGGCTGACATTACTGAACCCTCCAGAAAAAAAAAAAGGGCACAGGACTCTATACGCAAGAGTACAGCTCCCACCTCCCACCTCCAGCAAGGTGGAGACTATAAAAATCAAAAGGGCACAGCCCAATGTAGGGGCTATAGCACTGCACAAGCATCAGAGGCTCAGGAGCAGCAAACAGGAACAATATCCAAACAGGAAGGCAACTTCCTTCTCTGTACAGTCTTAGCCAGCAGGGTCCAACAGTATAAAAAAAGAGCAGTGCCCTTTGACTGGAGTAAAAAAAAAAATTAAATCCTATTTTCACCCAGAATTCAGTGGAGGAAACATGACTATTCTTCAACATGCAGGATGTCCAAAAGCAGACCCAAAAAAAGGGAGGGGCAGGAAAAGATGGAGAGGGACACCCCACCTTCCTTAGGATACTAAGCTAAACTGAGCCGGTGTCCCATGTGCATGAGCTGAGCCACTAGATGGGGGACTGGGCACTTTTAAATATGCAAATTTCTTTCAGTTCACGCTTTTGCAATGTGGACGGCATAGGTTTCCATATTTTGCATTGTTTCAATAAAACAAGCCTATGTGTGGTAAAGTACGCTGTGTAACAAAAGGTTAATACATGCCCTAAACACTGACCGTTCTTACAGCAATGCCAGTATATACCGTATTTTTCGCTCCATAAGACGCCCTTTATTCCGCCCGAGACATGCAGTTTTGGGCGCCGGGCGAGTAGTAGGAGCCACTGCTCGTTTAATACGAGTGATCTAACGAGATCACTCGTATTAAAGCCGATCAGCGGCGGCGGCGATCGAGTTCAGCAGCAGGAGCCACTGCTCGTTTAATACGAGAGATCTAACGAGATCACTCGTATTAAAACCGAGCAGCGGCGACGATCGAGATCACCATAGAGCAGACGAAGAATAGACGTGTCATCACTGAGACCGTGGCGCTGTAACCACAGCGCCACCTGTCTCAGCGGTCACTAACTGCAGCTTCTGTCACAGCTTCCGTCACAGAAGCTACAGTCTCGAGTGCTCCATAAGGCGCGCCGGACCTCCCTGCGTCCTATGGTCCGATGCGTCTTATGGACCGCAAAATACGGTACTAACCATTATAAATATTGAGCAGAGGTAAAAAAAAACAGACACATTGATCCTTAAAAAATAAATAAATCTGAAAGAGAACAGTAACAAGTTTAACATTCTGTCTTTACTGCATCCTGCACATGGGCATTCTTTAATCTTAGTCCATGATGAAGCTTGCTGAAAAGGCTTGTTTAAAGTCAAAGCCAGCACTACCTTTAAAGGAGAACTATGGGGTTAAGGCTTTTCCCCATAGTTCTCCTTAGGGTAAAGGGAGGACACAAACTAGTGTCCTCCCGTCACCCTAGGCTCAGTATACCGCGAGCTGTAGCTCACGGTATACTGAGACGCCGCAGTATACCGTGAGCTGCTGCTCGCGGTATACTGAGACGCCGCAGCTGAAGCGGATCCCGACAATTATGCCGGGATCCGCCCTGCTGCGTGACTGACAGCTGGCTCTGCCTATCTAGAGGCAGAGTCAGCTGTACCCGCCCCCTCACCCGTCCGTTCCACCAGTCAGCGCTGGCGGATCGAAGCGGGGAGGGGGGAATCCAGCCCCTCCCCTGTCACGGCAGAGAGCCATGACAGGATCGAGAGGTGAGCGAACGCTGGTATGTGTTCGCTCACCTCCCGATCTACTGAGCCGACCTGTCACAGTCTCATTGTCACAGGTCGGCTAGAACTATGAGGAGTGAAAAGCACTCACCTCATAGTTCTCCTTTAAGATACAAATTTGAAAACCCTAGACTAGGGATCTATGGTGCTTTAAAGGGAAACTATAATAATTTTGATTTAACTTTGTGTACAGGTTTATAAACGGGTGTATTTTTCCATTATGTAACTTTAGTTTACATACGGCGGCTAATTGGGGAAAAAAAAAGAAGTGCCTCCATGACACTGTTTGTAAAGCATGCTAAAATGTAATGTCTAGCAAGTCCTGCTTACTTGTTGACCCCCCTCTGCAGGCTAAAAATTAAAGGGAAGGGGATTTTTAAAAAAATGCAAACTGTAAGTGCCTGAATCTGACCTGGTATCGGCCTCTTAAGTCTACTGTACAGTAAAGCTTAGACTGGGAAAGAGAACAGCAGCACGAGGAGGCAATAGCTGTGCTGCAGGATAGCAGAAATATAGCAGAAGGGAGCAGAGTGACAGAGCAATGATCTCATTAGTCTTCTGCTGCTCATTTTACGGTCACAAGCTGGGGGAATTATAAGATTAGTAAAGCTGGCTATACATTTTAATATTTTCTTAATATAAAGAAAATATCACAGATTCCGCCATTAACGCTTACAAACATTGATCAAGGAACCTCCCGCTGTCTTCATTCAGACAGAGGCCAGCTGACTATCGGCGGGAGATTCCTCGATCAACTGCCCACTTTGTTCACCTGATGGTGGGATGCCAGCCGAAAGGGTGCCGAGAATGACACCCACTGTGCGAATTTCAGCCGGTTCATCAAGAACCAGCCAAAACTTATAGTGTAACTCAACAGCAGCAGAGAGAAAATCTGGTCTCCAGCCGTGTCCCATGCAACAGATCTGTGCAAATCTCTGGACTAAATGCAGAGAACTACAAATCCTTTGGTAGGTGAAACAGCTCCCTCTCTCTCTCTCTCTATATATATATATATATATATATATATAGTTTTAAGTTTGAGTATTTTGTTGTTTGCCTGGAGTTTAGCTTTAATGCTTGCTGATTCAGATGTTCTTCAGATTAGAGTTCACAAGCCATGATTAAACGAATGCCCGGGTGTACAAGGTCATGCTGTTCCTTATTTTAATACACGGTTGTAAAAACTTGCATACGTTTAGGAAAAGAAAGACCCTCCCTACCCTAGAAGCAAGCTAAACACTCTTGAGCTCCCCCTGATGATAAAACTAAACATGATTGGAATATGCCATGAAAGGATCTCTGTTATTGAACTGTACTATCACGCTGCAAAATATGTCAGCAATTTGAAGACAAAAAGGTAATATTTTACAAGCAGCAGGCTCTGTGTTGGTCTTTAAATATTTGGTATTAGTCTTTCGGATGGAACAGGATTTGAACACAATCATGTCTTTTCTTGGTATTCGGTGTAATCTCGAACATAATTATTTCTACAGCACTAAATAAATAATTGTGGTAGACTGTCCTGCAGGGCAGCGGCTCCCCTTTGCCCAAACAATGTCTGTGTGAACTGAACTCAAAGCCGCCTGTGTGAATATGTAATGACATTCTACAGAAATTAGAAGGGTGATAGAAGCAGGCCGGGATTCTGCCAACCGTACGGAGTCCTGAGACAATGGCGGACGGGTGTCCCAACAACGACTGCCGGACGTCTACCTCCCTTGGTACATAAAAGGGTAGAAAAAATTCAGGAAGAAGGCAACGATAGCTGCCATGGTGCCTAGCACGAAATATCGGATGCGGGCCTCCTCATTGCCCTCCGAGAGATGGAGGTCGGCGGGTTCGCGGCTGACGGGCGTTCTGGGTCTTCGCCGGGCGTCCAGGCGCTGCAGCTCCTCCTCTTCGGCCTCCATTGCCTGCCAGATCAGAGATGCCTGTGGTGTGTGGAAACCTGTGTCAGAGTCGGGGGGGCCACACATAGGAGCACAAAGCTGCTAGACACACAACATCTACTCAGGAGTTTCTGCTAAGCAAATACAAAAATCAGCTACGGTTTACTAATGCATTGAAGGGTAGAAATGCCCGATAATGTGGGACACCCCCGCTGCAACCAATCTGATTGGTTGACTCTTCTTACAAACAAGCCACACTTCCATGGATCTTCACAAGTAAAGCAACTTTTATTGATATAACAAATACATGTGAACCAAAACTCCCATGTGTCTAACACCTCCCACACGTTTTACCGATCTGGCTTAAAAGGAGAACTGTGAGGCGAGTGATGATTTCCACTCAACACCAGTTCGAGCCGAAGTGTGACAAAGAAACCATTACAGGCCGGCTCTATAGATCAGGAAGTGAGCGAACACATATCGTCGCTTGCTCACTTCGCGATCATCTCCCTGCAGAGAGCTGTGACTGTCAGTCACGGCCCCCCGCAGGGATTCCCCCAGCACTGATTGGAGGAATGGATGGGGGGAAGGGGCAGTCACAGCAGGCTCTGCCTCTACATAGGCAGAGCCAGCTGTCACTCACGCAGCTGGGTGGATCTCAACCGCATTGTCGGGATCCGTCCCGGCTGCGGCGATCTCGGTATATAGTGAGCAATAGCCCGCTATATACTGAGCTTTGGGTCATGGGAGGAGGTTAGTATGTATTAGTATGTATTTGATAGATCAATAAAAGTTTCTTTAACTTATGAAGATCCATGGAAGTGCAGCTTGTTTGTAAGAAGAATCATATGTTGGAGGCATGCCTGTTTTGCAACCGCGGAGTGATTGTTGCTTAGTGTGGCCTGGGAATTGGTGCGGTGGACTGTTTGCACAATCTGGTTGTTATGAGGCAACACAGAGAACCAAAACTTCCCTCAGGGCCAACACTGTGTAATATGATATGGAACTATCAACCATCCGGTGTGTTACAGCATTGTTGGAAGTGCTATGTCTGCTGGTTAAAGTCCGACGGAGCAGCCTGGACACATTCTTAGGCGGGCCCTAGGTCAGTGACATTCCTCTGATTTTTAGGGTACAAGGCAATCTGCGCCTCAGCAAAATAAAGGCTAATTTCACTTTTTTATTTTTAAATGTTGATTTAAATCAGAAATCATTGCTATCACTGTACACAGCTAAACAAGCAACATAAGCTGAACATTTAAATGACATTACACCTCCTACTGCACTTCATTTGTGTAGGAACAATTCCAAATAGTATAAGCCAATTAAATCATAACAAAAAACAAAAAAAGTATAATGAAGAAAATAAAAAAATGATATATAATCTATCTATATACAAAGTCGTCGGGGTCTTGTTAATCCAAAATTGGCATGACATGATACAAAAGGGCACTTTCGTATAACGTCATTACAATTTTGGATTAACAAATAAAAAAGGAGATTGAGTGCTGCAATATCCGGACTTTGTTACTATATGTAAGGAATTGTGGATGGATTCCGACAGCGGCTACAAAGAGCCTGGAGCACACGCGATTGAGATGATGATAGAGAGAGAGATAGAGAGAGAGATAGAGAGAGAGAGATAGAGAGAGAGAGATAGAGAGAGAGAGAGAGATAGAGAGAGAGAGAGAGATAGAGAGAGAGATAGAGAGAGAGAGATAGAGAGAGAGAGAGAGAGATAGATAGATAGATAGATAGATAGATAGGGTACTACACACATTTGCATACTATATGCAACAAAGGCATTCAAAAAAAATTACAAAAAAAAGGTCCGCCTTGTCCATTGATAGAAATGCCAATATGTTGCACAATTTAAATAATGATTTTAAGTGATTAGAACTAAAATGTTGAACAGATATTATGGTAACAGCATAAAACTTGCAGTTAAATAGTCTCCGCATAGCAGGGTACACTAGACATTTTGGCTTGTATCATGAATTAACTTCAATGATTACAAAATAATAAATGAAATACAATGTAAGATTCACTAGTACAGAACATAGGTAATGTACCCAGCCATGCACACAGACTCATTCTATAAAGCCATTCAGCAAAGTTTAATGTGCAGTAGCCTAAAGCAACCCATTAGAATTTGTCATTCTGCAGACTCCGGTAAAATTAAATTAACTCTAAAGCTGGCAATACACATTCTTGATCAAGCAGCCGAAACTCGCACAGTGGGTGCCTGCTGTTGGCACCCGTTCAACCAGCATCCTTCGATCAGCTGATCGAAGAAGCCAGTCGGATAATCTTCAAACAAACACAGCCTGCAGCCAATGAGCTACTGGCTCTGTTCAGGTATTGTGATAGCGGCCGCCTGCTGCTGTCAGAATACAAAACAAACAGTGGGAGATTCCATGATCAACGTTAAGCTTTGATGAAGGAATCTAATATTTTATTCAGCCCGCAGATTGAAGGAAGAAAATATTACGGTGTATGGGCAAGCTTAACTGGTTACTATGGATTTACTGTGCTTTTCATCTCATTAGTAGAAACATGTGATTCTTTAATAAAAAGATGGGTGTATAAAAGGCAATCTGCGAGAACTTCAGAAACCGCTGCATCAGCCTTCCCCATAGTTTATAAAGCCACCCTTTCCTAAACTCATCAACGCTAAGAACATGTACTTCTATCTGTTGGTGAGGATCTATTATAAAAGGGACAAACGAGGAGCAAGACACAGCAACCAATCAGCAACCACCTGACAACACTGACTGGTTGAAAAAGTTTGCTACAGAATCTTGAATAAAAGTAAAAAAAAATCAAATGAAGCTGAATGTAGGACACATCAGATGAGCAAATAACCTGCCAAATTAAAGCTGAATTTTAAACGGATTATATTTTGACTTCCTTAGTTCCTCCTCTTCAACTTGCTAATTTTTTTTTATAATAAAACCTTTCCATTTTCAATACATACCTTATTTTAAGTCCCGATTCAAGCAGTGGGCAGGCTCTTGGGTTGTGCAAATATCAAAATGCCTTGATATGTGGGTGTCAGTCTGGAGGGGTGGGCTTTCCTAAGCACCCTCAGCAATGCTAAGCCTCCATGATTGAAAAAAAACTAAAATGCAATGAATGGGGGCCAGGGACAGTTCCGCTGGGGAAAAAAAAGAGCTAAACTGATGCTGGAAGTCCACCAGCTAGGAAACAAGGTGGGGTCTGTCTTGCGGCAGCTTTTAATGCACATTGTGAGAAGCTCGCAGTGTGCAGTGAAATCAGAGTAAGCAATTTCATTCCAGGAGAAGAGCCGGTACAATTGTGCAAGACTGAAGGAAAGGCTGGTGTTCAGCTTTAAAGATGAATGCAGAAGAGTCCTACCGCACTCCTAACTGGTCTGTCCCTTGTGGTGGATGTTGTAGTGACTGCAGATGGTGCCGCTTCAGATACAAATAGTAAAGTATGTCACCAGCACACCTTGGTTCAATCTTCAAGCAGTGATCATTTTATTGGTGCACACACACAATGTTTTGGGGCCACTCAGGGTCCCTTCATCAGGCATGATGAAGGGACCCTGAGTGGCCCTGAAACGTTGCAATGTGACAAGATGTGTGTGCACCAATAAAATGATCACTGCTTGAAGATTGAACCATGGTGTGCTGGTGATATACTTTACTATTCAGCTTTAAAGATGAGCCGCAAACATAGCTGCAATAAGGATAGATGCCAGAATAATATCCACACCAAGAATACAGGAGGGGATCTGTATAAAATGTTGCAGCTCACTCATTCAAAATGGTTCTGTTTTCAAAATGGTTTCACTTGAATCATTAACCTTTTTACCGCCCTTCAAAAGAAACTGCGAGGACAGAAGTATGGCATTTGCCATTGCCGTCCTATTTTAATATGCGTGGCTCCGGGCCTGCTGTCCTGATCCTGCATCCAGTGCTTAGGGAGTCACCGACTAGAAACAAGTATGCAGGGCAGCAACTTCAGCTTTAGGACTTCAGTGGCTGCAGCCAAATTCAGCTATGTATAGCCAAGGTAGTCTCCATTTTTGCCATATCAGATCCCCAGACCCACACAGAATCTACAGTACCCTTTTTGCAACTATCTGCCAATTACCTGACTAGCAGCTCCATCAGCAGTTGCTCCCGTGTCAGCTCTGCGATTCACAGCGTGCCCCCGTACGGGTCTCTCCACAGGAGAGTTCCTCCTTCGATAAAAGAGTACATATGCGTATCGTGTCACCACTTGGCTCTCGTCCACCGAGGTCACAGTGCTGTCATCAAAAAGCCTCCACCCTAAAGAAAAACAAACGTGAAAGATAATCACAATCAAGCAGAATAGCACTAAAAACCTAAGGATTTATGAAAGCTTTGAAATTCTAAGGGCTATGTTTATAAAGGACCGGTAAGGTCTCACCAGTCATCTCTGTGCTTTACAACTGTGCTAAGCACTCTGCTAGCTTTCGAACCCCGGAGTACTATTAAAATGAATGAGTTTTAAAAAAAGGCAGGAAAGTCATGTCAATGTGATCTGTCCCACATTTTATAAACGAGCTGTTAAATGCAGGCCGCGGTGTGGACCAACACTACAGTATAGAGCGGATGGCGTTGTTTGCTCTGCCTTATACATGGGGTTGTAAGTCTCAAATGAGAAATTTGCACTTATGTGAAAACATTTTATGTTACACATATTTGCTAAACCGGTGGAACTCCAGAAAAAAAAAAAAATTGGCTGAATGGAAGAAAATAGGATTTGGTCCCATTGAGGGACACAGCTCTGAAGATTTCTGAGACCTAGGGTTATGCTGCTACCCCTACACATCAGAATTCTTTAGAGCTGCGTCCCTCAATGGACGATAAAAAAATGTAGATATGTATATATGGGGTAGACAAACTCGGAACTCCAGCTGTGGTGAGACAGCAAATTCCATCATCCCTTCACCCCTGGAAGTCATGCCTTCGGCTGTCAGTCTTGCCATGCCTCATGGGACCTGCCCAGGTTGCCAACCCCTGGTATACATGTACAATATTACCAGACAAAATATTTGTAGTTCCATTGCGTCTCTGGACTCAGAAAAGAGACCTTATTTCGGTGGAACAGCTGAGATAGCATTGGAATTCTTCACCTTTCTAAACGCAGTCACAAACTTTGATAGAACACCAGCATGCTGACTCCTATTGACATTCAAGACTTGAGCACGTTAACCATAAATGTATTTAAAATGGTTGTTCAGCCACTCATGTAGTGTTCCCCTGGAAGACTTCACTGTAAGAACTAGCAAAATTAAGAGCTGTGAGCTGCTAAATCCACAGACAAAAATACACATGAAAAACCTCTATTAGTCGACAGCAAATATTTAAAGAATGCTGGTAATATACAGGGACGTGTACTAATCACATCAGGCATCTTGGATTGAGCAACTGGTTCTTCAAAGTGTTACCAGCCACTAAATAATTCCCAAATCCTTGAAAACATGTTACTAAATCCCTCAGCTACTTATGTAACCCAAGATCCTTGTTTCACCTATGCCATATCAAAGGGAGTTCTCCCTGTTGTAAGAGAGCTACTGCTGTACATGAAGCTGCCGTATAGGGAGAAAGATGCAGCTGCATGAGACAATATTATTATACAGTGATAATTATTATATTAGAGAGACAGCTGAAAAGCCTGCTGCCATGTTATATGTTGTTCACAAGCAAGATTGGCATCCCAGCACACAGGGTGTTTAGGAGGACTCCCCATTTTTAGCCTGCAATGCTACTAAACTGCAAACTGATCTGTCGATTCATCCCACAGCCCAATACTCAATTCATGATTGCAGGCGGCACAGGGCACCAGACCTGCTGCAGGACAGTAACCAGAGCAGAATCATACAGAAACAGTGCAATATTCCAACACCTTCACTGGGCTCCGCAGGTTGAAAGGTCAAGGGAAAAAAAGAGAACGTGTGGATTTATTCACATATCAAGGTCCCTTTTATTCCATTGTGAAAGCACACTCTGTAGCAATGCATCATTCATGATGCCTGTGTTTATCAGTCAACAGCGAGCAGATTTGTTTCACCACGTATTGTTCAGTGTGATATGTCTCCATCTATAACCTTCCAGCCTCCAGGCAGAGTAAGCCATAGTGGTGTTACTTACCTACGTCACTCCGCTGGCTGTTTTTATCATTGGGGAGTCTGGCATATGCTGTGTAGTGTCCTCCTATCATGCCTCCATAATGATTGATGACTGCATAGAGGTCATAGATAGGCCTCTGGTGGTCTTCCTTTTGCCCAATGCAGAATGTTGTCAGGTCCAGTCCCCTGCAAACAGGAAGAGATTTTAACATTTCATTTATTAACTTCATAATAAATTTATTTAAAGCAGAAGCATCTTTTTTAATGCAAACACCTTTACATTGCGAATTAGAAATACTGCACGCACACTTGAAAGCAGAGATTAGGCCAATAAGTCATTTCAAACACACACTGCACACAGCTTCTCAATAAATCCAACCAATGTTTTATCGCACAAGCAGCTTGCAGAGACACTACTCCTCTATGCTCCTCTAATAAATTTCCATCCCCTAATGGGGAATAACTGCAGAACAAGAGTGACACAAGGCTTGGAGTGGCATGTAAGCCAAGAGATCATAGGGAATCTCAGATCCTACTTCCATGCCTGCACAGCTTCTGGGAAACCTACAGAGAAAATCACAACTATGCAATTCTGCATGCATTACTTTTAACTTGCAATTTCAGAATGTTTTTTTTTTCTTTTTTTTTTAAATATGTACAAATACAAAGTGACAACTAGTTCTGCTTTATGTACTTATTTAGGACATCTATTGGACGTGTAGTGCTGGCATTTTAATGAGTGGGAAGCAGCAGAAAACAAACCAAAATTTAAGGGCCAATTATAGTCACGTCAGGTCACAAAAGTCCAAAGTATTGGTGCTTGAATGGTTGCTTTTACCTTCCCCTCCAACTTTTTGGGGGATAATGAATGCCAGTCAGCTAGCCTGTGAAGCATGTTATATTAAATATGGCGTTAATAAGACAAATCTCAATCGTTAGGGCATATTCAGAAAGCTAGGTCAGCAAGAGCAACGTTCATATTCTTTCAGTACTGATTAACTTTACAAGTTTAACAAACCTGACAGATTTTTGCTAAAGGGACATAAACAAAGAAAAAGCAGGAAGAAGTCCGTTCACTACCTGACAGGGAAATCCACCAGGTCATTTATTTTGTCCCTCCAGATAAATGTTCGGAAGGAGAAACGTTTCAGCTGGATGATGAGGATGTTCGGAAGCCTCCACAGCATCAGCTGCTTTGAGGCCTCTCTGTGCTGATTACACTTAGGACAATACCTGGAAAAAGAGAGAAGCAAAAATTTAAGGTGGTCATTACAAACCTAGCGATCCCAATATGAGCGTCACTTGTAACTGGGCTCTGACCTCCCTAGGAGGCAACTACTGAGAATCATAGGCAGCCAAGAGACACTGGTCATCGCACATGCTGGAAAAGGGTCGCTGTGGAAAGGATCGATTTTTTTTACACCTCTTTGGAGAAGAGAAAATGATTGAAGCACCACAATTAAAAAAAAAAGTTATTTTGGCGCTTGCTCTGCCTGGGTGCAGGATAAATAAAATAAATAAATCCCTGAACAACTTGTTCCCGATTCCACCTTGAAATCCCCCCGACTCACATTTTTCCTCTGTTAGCTAGGAACATGGAAATTGGATTTAAGAGGGAGATCGGGAGGAAATCTGTGAACTTTCTGTCATTGATATGCTCTAGGTAGAATGAACCAAGTGCTCATGCTCAGCTCTGAGTACTTCTGGATTCAGGGCCGTCATATCCTGTTGGCAGCACTTGTAAACTTCAGCTGAGGGATTCGGTGTCCCCGATCTGCACTGGCTAAGGCAGAGGCAGCACTGGGATCTAACTGACCTTAAAAGGAGAACTATGAGGTGAGTGCTTTTCACTCACCTCAGTTCTAGCCGACCTGTGACAATGAGACTGTCACAGTTCGGCTCAGTAGATCGGGAGGTGAGCGAACACATACCGGCGTTCTCTCACCTCTCGATCCTGTCACAGCTCTCTGCCGTGACAGGGGAGGGGATGGATTCCCCCCTCCCCGCTCCGCCAGCGCTGACTGGGGAGGGGGTGGGTACAGCTGGCTCTGCCTCTAGATAGGCAGAGCCAGCTGTCAGTCACGCAGCTGGGCGGATGCCGGCACAATTGTCGGGATCCGCTTCAGCGTCTCAGTATACCGCGAGCTGCAGCCTAGGGTGACGGGAGGACGCTAGTTTGTGTCCTCCCGTTACCCTAAGGAGAACTATGGGGAAAAGCCATAACCCCATAGTTCTCCTTTAACTGCATTTTGGGCCCCACTGAGACCTGTGTTTTGTGGTAATGCAGTGTGCTTTTCCGCAAAGCATGGAATGTACAAAATTTAATATAGTGCATTTAGTTGCCGCAGAGAAGGACCCCTGCTCTGTGGGAAAGCAGTGGTCTCTCCGCAGAGGTCGGATGCACCCCCTGTTGAGTCACACCTATAGCTGGAAGCATGAGCTTTGCTGACTGCAAAGTTACATGTATGACTGCAGTATGCTGGCAGGGGACAAGATTTTCTACTTAAGCTGTAAAGCTGCTTTCTAAAGAAAGCTAAGACTTTGCGCCTCTTTAGTTTTGATGCCCCTGGAATGTATTTAGCGGATTTAAAACTGAAATTTCAGTGGGGTTTTAGGATAAATGATGGTCAAAGACATTCTAACATGGGAACTCTGCATCATACTCACCAGGCTTCCTCTGGGGCCAAGACTTCCGGCTTAGTGAATAGGTTTAGACATTGCTCCAAGGTGAACAGACCAACTCTAGCAGCTTCACTGGCAGATGATGGATCCTCATCACATTCCAGATCCTTCGATTCCACCAGCACAAACTCCTTCATGCGCTCATTGTTCTTCCAAACCAGTGCCAGCTCGCTGTTCTCAGACAGGTCCAGGACAGAGTCACCTGGGGAAATGAGAGGTATGAAAAGTGCATGTGGAGACAGTGTGCAAGGCATTTGGCATACAAATGGAATGATGTTGGAATTCAGCTTTACCGTAGTGATCTTTAAAAGGAGAACTATGGGGCAACCTTTTCTGCCCATAGTTCTCCTCTGGGTCCCAGGAGGACATATACTGTGTCCTCCCATGACCCAAAACTCAGTATATAGTAGGCTATTGCCCGTTATATTCTGAGAGCGCCGCAGCTGGGACAGATCCAGACAATACTGTCAGGATCCCCCCTGCTGGCTGATGACAGCGTGCTCTGCCTATCCAGAGGCAGAGCCAGCTATGCCCGCCCCGCACCTGTCCGTCCCTCCGTTCAGCGCTAGAGAATCGGAGAGGGGGGTTAGGGGGGGATTGGAAAGTGAGCGGATCGCTGATATGTTTTCGCTCACTTCCCAATCAATAGAGCCAATGTGTGACGGTTTCAATGTCGGCTCCATCTCCGATGGGGATGAGTGTTAATCATTCACCTCACACTTCTCCTTTAACTCTTTGCTGACAAAACCATTTTTTCACATAGTTAAGGTGCATATTATAGGCCTGAAGGTTACTTAAAACCCCAAAAATGTTATAAATTATCTGAAAGCGGAGACCCTGTAGAATAAACTGGTGGTAATTGCAGTTTATGTCACAAGATAACTGCACTTCTGTTTATCAAATCTGTAACTTCACTTAAAAAAAATTAGTCAATTTATTTTAGCAAACACAGAATATGAATTTGTTGGTAAAATCTAAATGTGAGGTTGTTTCGATTAAATAGATACCAAATATATGTCAAGCCTCACAATAGTGCACCACCGCGAAATGGCAAAAAAACTACAGTACCCAAAATTGCCCAAAAGTGATGCTTTAAAAGCCTTTACAGGCCATTAATTTAGAGTAGGGATGCACGGATACAGGTATTTCAGTATGGAGTACCGATTTTTCACTTGTAACGAGGGAGCATGAAGCCGGCTTTCCGGCCAATCAGGAAACCGGGCAGCGTGTAATGACGTGCTGTCCGGCTTCCTGATACAGGAAGTATGGGGCTAGGCATCGGAGCATTTGTGCGAGTACGAGTACTCTCCCAAATACTCGGCATCGATACTAGTATCAGTAGATCCCTAATTGAGAGTGAACAGCGGACAATGGCCCTAAAAATGTTGTTCTTCCTCCGGCATGTGCACTGATGCCTCATATGTGTAACAAAATCATGTTTTCCTATGAACGTGATATGTTGGGGTAGCTTTTAATTACTTAGTAGGTTTTTTTTTTTTTTTAATGAACTTGAATTCATATTCCATGTTTCATGTTCCATATGAGATAACATATTGCAGGTGACAGATTATCTTTAAGAGGACGTCAGCAGTCTATTATATCCCTAATGTCAACTCTTCCTTCTCCAATATGTCGAAGTGTTTGGGAGAAGTGATCGGCAATGTTTCTGTTTAAGCGGAGTCTGGTGAGCACCTCCCAGCATCCCCAACGATTAGAGAGTTCTGTGTGCTGCAATTCCTATAACTTAGACCAGAACAAACCTTTGTCCTCCAGCTTCACCTCTCTTCCCGAGGCGTCAATATGGTAGATGAAAAACAGAGCAGCGTGGGAACTTGTGAGCTCAACTGACTGTTGGTAACCAGGAACAGCAGCTGGAAAGAAACATTTAAAAACATTAATATTTTCAGAATCATTAAACAAGCACAAAAGACATACCGTATTTGCCGGCGTATAAGGCGACTAGGTGTATAAGACGACCCCCTCATTTTCCACTTAAAACATAGGTTTTGGGCTATACTCGTCATATAGACTACCCCACTTCTGAGGAAACACCATTTTAAAACATCATGGATGGATGTGCGGTAATACTGTATGTACGGTAGCTTCAGCTACATACAGTATACCGTGCTGAGCCAATCACGGCGACCAATGTATTCTATTAATGAATACAAAGCCTGCAGAGGTTGTGTACATCGCTCAGCCGGGATTGGCTCAGCTACTGCTGTATGTAGCCGAAGCTACCGTACATACAGTATTAATGCACATCCAGCGGGCTGACAGATTAGGGATGTTCGTTTTGGGCCAGCTTGGCCCAAACGAACTAAAGGTATACATTGTATACCCCACGTACAAGACTACCCCTTATTTTCGGGGGATGTTTTTAGGTATAAAAAGTAGTCTAATACGCCAGCAAATACAGTATTACAAACAGCTCCCATATGCAACAACCAATACAGTGATGAACAAAAACTTTATAGCCCCCTTCAAGTGCACACATGCCATCTCTCTTTGCTTACCCATTCATTAAAAAGTATTTGTCTGCACAAAGAAAAAAAATGCAGTATCTCTCTCCAATACAGGCTACTGCTGCTCTTCCAGAAATCTAGCGTGCTCCTTATTTCCTGTTTGGGCTGACAGTGCTGCCTTTGCTACGGTGACCTCCAAATTAGCATTTTCAGCCCTGCCTGATTAACTATAGAACCCTGCGCTTGGCCCCCGACCCTCTTCGCATACTTCAATTTCTTTCCCAGAAAAATAATGCTGCTCCCTTGACTTCCAAAAGCCTGTCCAAACAACGTGCAGGGAAAGAGTTCTTGAGATATGTAGTTTTGGGGGTGTGGCTCTGTTTGCCCAATGGGAGATTTCCTCCCACTTCCTGTCTCTTATAGCGATGCCCAGGACAAAAAGGTTACGTGCTGTGGATTTCTTAGCACTTTGGAGAGAGTTTACCAGGACAGGAAGTAAGCAGACATCTCTCAAGGTGTATGTTGAGTGGAAGGATTAAGATGTTTTAATGCCATTTCCCCTAAATTCCCACCTCAGCGACCCAGGACAGGGCGGGTAAAAAAAAAAAAAATTGCCCAAAAGGGACACAGACCTCAAAACACATGGCTAACGTTCACATTTTCTCAAAATGAGATGATGCCGCATTTTACAAGCCACACAATACAAACCTTCGGGTTTAATAGCTTTTTCATAAGAGGTTTCTTTTTCTCCCCCAGAATCTAATTCCCTTAAAGAGTCTGTTGCTTGCTCAGAAAACCCAGAGTCCGTGCTGACAAAAGAGTGCCGGTCTGTACACATCTTCCCTTGCGCACTGCCATCTCCTGCCTCTGGTGTGTGGCAGGGAGAAGATCCCAGGGAAAGCAACCCTGAGACTCTGTCATCCTCTTGTGGCTCTCCCTGGTATGTGCTGCTAGACTGCACCATTGAAGACTCGGCCTTGGCTGCACTTAGTGGTTGTGGAGGCTGTTCAGAGGACATTCTGCCTGGGAGGAATGGAGGCTGGAACACGTTTACTGAATACCTAGAGGAGGCAAAAACACACACACACTGCTTTAGGGATGGCGATAAACAAGTTTCTAAGCCTTACATCTGGCTTGTCTTAAATTATTCTTTTTAATCCTATAATAGTACATCAATCACAGCATTAAATAGCGGCACACTATTACGTGCAGGCTCAAGGGCCCTCTGCAAATAAAAAAACATTGTTCTAAATCAGGTCTCTATCTTGCAGCTACTGGTTCCAGGTTGTTGATGGGGACCCTAAGTTGTGATCATCTCCCATAATGCAGTGCTCAGGAGTGAGGTCAAATCACCAGGCCTGAGTACTGTTATGTGTGGGAGGATAACATGATTGAAAAAACTGAAATCCAATGAATGAAAGGGGCAGGCCAGATCAGTCAGGCTGGGTAGCAAAAGTGCTAGATGGTGGTGGACATGATCCATCCAGGAAACAAGGTGGGTTTTATCTGACGTGTTTCAGCTTCTTATGTAAACTGTGGAAAGTTCACAGTGTGCAGTGAGGTCAAAGTAATCAAATTCAGTACAGGAAAGGAGCCTGTACAACTGTGCAAGCCTGAAGGGCAGGGTTGGCGTTCAGAATTAACGTTACTATTACTTTAACAGAATAGGTGAGAACCTCTGAGTACAATTAAAGACAAATTACCTTGCATAACCCTCGAGGAGCTGTGCCAGGCGGGCATAAGTCAGGCGAGACTCAGGGACGCTGATTAAAAACGGATACCCAATATTTTCAGGTCGGCAGGCAGTTTTGTGTTCGGGCCAGTGAGTTTTCTGGCAGAGCCTAGAAAGACAGAAAAGATCAATTCCAAGAAAAAAAACCGCAACATGATGTGCAACGGTTTTTCCATATTGGTAATCTCTATGATCAGGAAAAGAGGCAAGCACACTCACTGGTTGCAATATCCAACCCGATAGCACCTAGTACACCGCTTTAATTTCTCCTCTTCGGACAGCTGTTTCTTCTGACATGAAGAACATTTGGTAATTGGGATGCTGGGAATCTGGGGACGCTGCACAGAATAGATGGACAAATATTAAACATGCGCTAATATATAATGCATCACCACTTTTTTATTTATATATACACGTTTTTTAGCTTAATTTGTTTCCAAAATGGTAAACCTAACGTCACATACAATTTGTAAGCCCTAGTGGTACAATTAACTTCTACATAACAATAATGTGAGGGTTACCATTAAAGTGTATCATAGGACTGCAAGTGAAGCAGCATGGAGCCTGCGACATACTGTACAGAGTACATGACAGGGTACAAAAAAAAGACCACCATTAGTCTGTACCCGTAGTGGGCACAGACTGAAAAGGTTGCTCAAAGACAGTGACCAATCGAGTCAGAGGGATTGATAGAACACCGACAGAAGAGGGGGCACGGGGGAGCAGAGAAGCAAATGAGACAGGCAGAGGAGGAGGAGAAGGAACGGGAAGCAGCGGAGGTCCAGGGAGGGGGATACAGTCACTGCATTCTATTCTTCACGCTGGTGCCAGCTGTAGTGGTCTGTGTCCCTGCTGCCTCTGCCGATACAGGTGGGGAGAGTAGCTGGGATTGAAAGGGATACAGACCGCTGCAGCCAGAACCAGCAGGGGATTCAACTAATCAAAAATAAACTAAAATCGATGAGAATCGTTGACAAGGATTCTCATCATCGATAATTGATTTTATTGATTAGCTGTTTCAGCCCTAGTGTATAGAGTGTAGCAGTCTGGAGTCTGTCACATACAGCAAAGTGTACAGAGTGTGTAGTTTGAAGAACGTAAAAAAGCAGAACCTAGTAAACAGAGAGCTCTGCTCATTTTAAACTCATGTGAGAAGGTGAGGGTAGGTGGCTACGCAGACTCACTTTCTGGGTTTTTCCTTCTATACAGCTATGGCATGAATATTTTACATACATCACTTGCAGGTAGTAGGGATCAAACAGTGCTTGTTTTTGCTACTCAGACAACGGCTCTGCTGTAAAAGATAGTGAGGCTGGATTCTACACCCAGCTGACTGAAGTTAGAGGAGGGACACAACTCCCCTTCTTCAGGTGGGTTATAGCGAGCTTGATGTATTATCAATTATAAGCAGTCAACAAGTGTGCAGGCAATTTAGAACTCTCATATTAAAAATTAAAGTACCATAATTATAATCAGCAGCATAGATGAACTGATGGTGGAGAAATGTTGTGCCTTGCATGGTCTGCAAAAGATGCGCTGTGCTCATGTTTACCTGAACTTCAGACACACGAGTTTAAGCAATCATGCAGGCTTTGGATGACCAGCTTTCTCTTGCTAGTCTCATGAGTAGTACTGAACGGTAGAGAGGAGTAAAGGGAGACTTGCTGATGTAACAGCAAGTGAAAAAAAGATGAGGCCACTGCTGGAAGCAAAGCAACGGACTGAAAATCTTTGTTGGTTGCTAACTAAAATTAAAAAAAAATGATAACCATGTATAGAGGTAAAAAGAAAAGGAGGGTGAAGAGCTCATGTTTTCCTCTCGTCCAGTGTGGTGCTTTTGTAAGACCCCAATGCACTTGAAGTACTTCAATATCCATTCTTAAAAGTGAGAACATCACAGGGAAGCTGTGAAACTATGGCATACCTGCTGGACCTGCAGCACAAGGACGTGCTCCTTGGCAAGTTCGGGGGACAGAACTTCGAAACACAGGAGTACATCTGACGGAGAGACAGAGTCCACAGAGCAAGACGGCCTGAACATGCGGTGGAAGCGATGTTTCGCTACCTGGGGGAAGGGCAAAAGATCTGTTATAATACATGTAACAGGTGTGCAACAAAGTCATTCCTCACACATGTAACAGGTGTGCAACAAAGTCATTCCTCAAAGTGCTTTGTGCTCATATTATAATAATGTTTTTTTTTTAAAGTTTAAGTCAACTACAGTGTATATTCATTTTATTTATTACAATATATTGTTTTATCTTAATCTTGGCAATCTACTTTAAAATCATTTATACTTTTTTTTTTAACCTGTTTCATTGTTACAAAAATATACTGCAGAAGCTTCTTTTGCAATCAACTGGCCACATAAGTTGCAATCTGAATGTACAACTCCCTCCAGGTTCGCCAACAACAATTGTGTGTGAAAGACTACCTAAACAAGCCATTTCAGTTATAACTACTCAGGAAAGTCCTGCTGCATTGACCTTAGTAAAGCCAAATAAGATATACTGTGTATGGCCAACTTTAGATTATGTACACACTATTGGACTTACCTCTGCTAATCTCAGGTTTTCCATCTTAACTCTTACGCTCTGAGAGATGGACTCGAGGACATCTGAAGCGATGGAGTTCTCTTTACTGATACTGACCAAAAACTGTACAGGAGTAGGAAAGGAAGAGGTTAGATGGTGCCATGGACTTGGTTAAGTATATATTTAATGCATTTGGCACATATATGGGAGCCAGTATTTGTAAGAACATAGTTCAATAATCACTTCTGACATCAATGCCAAATGTCAGGGGTGTATGGTTATGAAATGGCTGAATATATAACATTTCATACACGCAATGATTGTCCACTTTAATTCCACAACACAGTGTTTATGAGAAGTCTCACCTTAATGGGTTTCTTGTGCGGCTCTTTTGCAAAATAGTAGACGGTGAGGACCTTCTGCTTCTGGGGTAAGGGCACCGGTAGGTACAAGAAGGGATCAAATGTAATAGACACCTGTTGTTTAATAGGAAACAAGTTTTGTCAGGAATTCATAGGCCTTTTAAACTATCAACGTATAATGACTCTGCACATATATTGTATATCAGATTGCCTGGCTAGATTTAATTTAGTTTGCTATCTGTACTAAAAATATTACAAACATTTATTGAGACAAGTTATTGATGTCTAAATCAACTAAAGCAGCATCAGTGTGCAACAGTTAAACTAAATTTATGATTTACATTGTACAATCATTTAAAGGAATTTGCTACACTGATTTAATTGTGTGTATGTGTATATATA
>NW_017306324.1:1340214-1362614 GCF_000935625.1 Nanorana parkeri
TATATATATTTTTTTTTCTCAATGATAAGTAGTGTTATTTTGTAATGGAATGGGCCACAAAAGGAGAACCGCTTTTTAAGGGTAGCTTCACACCCACTGTGGTTTCAGCTGCTTTGTGCTTTAAACATGCTTTACATATAGTAACCTTCATTCCAATTAAAAGCTAGTTATGCTGGAAACTGCACTAAGGCAACATACAAGACTGTCTGTAACGTCCTGCACCAAAATGCAGAGTCGTGAAATGGCACTAAGTGATCATAGGAAAAAAAAAAAACACAAACACAACCAGCAGGAAAGAGCTCATTACCCTGAACAATTTAATTTGGATTCCAGAAGATATGAGCCCTTCCCAAAATAATAACATCTGAAATTTGCAGAGAACAGTATTTGTGCATTGAACTGGAAAGTGTGACCATTGATTCCATGAAGTTTCTTGCAAATAACACAAGACCCCAGTGTTTGCCAGCTAAGGCTATATGGGGGTCAGATTACCTGGCTGCATGTAGGGAAGAAAACCAAAACACACAATCACTAACATTTAATATATGCATTACAGCTGAACTGCAGGCAGATATAGAAAACAAAAATGAACGCAGCTCTGTAACTTTTAATACATCATTGAATGTATTTTGTGTTAATGTACGCAGTTGTAAGTACCTAAACCTAACTTGGCAGCAGTAGATATGACTAATTATATATATATATATATTTTTTTAATGCACCATGTACCCACCTTTGCACAGACAGGACACACCAGCTTAGACTTATACTGGCCCTGGAAAAGGTCGACAACAAAGGAGTCATTCCTCATCTTATGTCGCAGCCATGCCTCATCAGCAACCTCCTGCCGGGAAACAACGCAACAAGTTCAACATCACCAGGAAAATTGCTGGGAGTAAAAGGAAACTACTAACAAAAATACATTAGCAGGTTCTTACAAACATTTAATAAAATAGTAAGCTCTCCAGTCCCTAGCTTCTTACGGTTCCTTTTCACCTTAGTTTTGGGATCTGCATCCCACAATCTAGGATCGTGCCACAGCGTTTGATGCACCCTTCATTATATACATTAAAAGCGAACTATGGGGTAACCTTTTAATCCCATTGTTCTCTTCAGGGTAACGGGAGAACATATGCTAACCTCCTCCCGTGACCCAAAGCTCAGTATATAGCAAGCTATTGCCCGCTATATACGGAGAGCGCCGCAGCCGGGATGGATCCCAACAATTGCACACGTCGGCTCTGAGGATGAGTGTAAATCACTCACCTCATAGTTCTCCTTTAAATATAAAGCAGGGCGAATGGGATTCCTTTGTGCTGTATTGGAGAACTTAAAAGTTACCAAACGGATGCAAGGAACAGTTTTGTAGTTTAATGCGGCAGCATCCACCAAACATCTAAGATGTCAGTTTTAGGAGAACTGACCCAGTGTTAATAAAAGCCTGGACAGTACACGTGCCCACAAGAGTCTGTTTACTGCAATCCTAAGAAATGGACAATATAAGATTACCTATAGGTCACAAATTGGTTCTTAAATTAAGTCAGAAGCATTGGCTGTACCTCATCCGGCCTTCCGTCCGAGTCCACAGTCTCAGTGTATGGCTTGTTCTGAATCCTGTTCAGATCTTCATGAAGCCCATCCAGCAGGAAAGCCATGAACTCCTGAGCATCATGCTGGGCATACCCGGTGAACTGGCTGGCTTTGCTTGCAACAATCGCCTGCAGAAAGTATGTTATTAAAGGGCAGTCACATAAGCGCGATATTTGCCAAAGCAAAAAATGCATACTTATCCAAAAACATATTGTTAAAGCGAAATTCCAGGCACGTATAACAAACGCAATAACGTAGCTCTGTATTCAGACATCATTAAATGCAAGCAGTAGGGCCCTGTTCACACCTAGGTGGCATCGTTTTTGCGCGTTTGTACATGCGGGTTCAGCATGCTTTTTTTTGCACATTTATGCACACGTAAAGATGAACGTTTTGACTGGCAGCTCAAGAAACATTGCGGTCAATGGATAAATGCGCACAAAAATGTGCAGCATGCTTCTACCATGCGTTTCATGGCGTTTCCGTTGAAGTCCATGGGAGAAAACAAGCTTTAAAACGCTAAAACAAAAAGAAGCTCATGTACTTTTTTTTTTGCGTTTGGCTGGTGTGAACTAAGGTCATCGAAAATCATGGGATTTTTTTTTTTTTTGGGGCGTTTTAAAGCTTTTTCGACTGCTCAAAAACACATAGGTGTGAACCAGGCCTAAAAGTACCTGAATGTGACTTGCCATCAACTTCTTGCAGTGCCTGTACAACAGACTGGGAGCGAGAGAAGCAGCACAAGGAGCCAGTCACCTGTGCTGCAGTACTCATGTGCCAACAAGGGACATGCCGATAGAAGAGGTGAGCTCACTGCTCACTCTGTCATTGGACTGCTCTGTCCAATGACAGAGTGGAGGAGGGACAAGACTTGTAAGTGTTACCTAACTGCAGCAGAGTAAACTCTGTTCTCCTCCCCCACCAGACAGGGCTGCAGTGTGCCATTGTTTAGTTAGGATTTGAAAATGAAAGAGAGAAGCTGGTTGGTTACCATAGGCAACTGCTCCAGAATTTGTTTGCTCCAGTTTTTATAAACTCCCTTCTTTGTATTTAGCCTGGAGTTCAGATTAAGGTCGGTCCATGTTATCTGCACTTGGATTGTGCTGGCCGTTTATTCCAGCGGAGCCTGAAAACTAGACAAGGCAAACTGCCACCACATTCCGGTGGTGTGCACGACGGGTCTATAGAACTGAGTGATGTGAAATATGTCAGTTGTGACATTTCAATAAAGTGGTAAAAAAAAAAAAAAAAGTGATGCAGCTCAAAATCGAGCACATTGCCACTCTTCGGGGAGATTCACAACAGCAACTGTGCGATTGAACGCGGCTGCTGGTGTGAACATACCCTAAATGTCAAAAAAAAAAATAATAGGTATGCAAATTGGCATACAGAGGTTAGTTTGTTAAAAGGAGAATTTTACTCTTTAACATGCACAGTGTTAACAATCTTGAATACAGATGGGTTCATTATCAAACAGCTTTTACAAATGCAAAGTCACAGGCATCCAAAATTGCTTTGTGGAAATTCTGTTCTATTACCAATACAGAAAGAAATTAAAAATAACACTACAAACCTTATATCTGCTCTAACACGCCTCATTAAAAAAACATTAGTTAGGGAGACAAGATGCGGATACCTTGAGTTTAGATGGCTGGAAGGCGTGATGTGTGCCTTTCCAGAGCGCTCTTAACAACACAGCAAAGCTAACTGCAAGACGCCCGCCCGTTCCTAGAGGGTTGTTGCAGTTGATCTCTGACTCAAACGAATGATCTAGTAAGAAAAAGGATACAGAAATGATAAGCAGGTAAACTGCGATAAACAAAAATAAGTCTGAAATTAAAAAGGTGTATTTAATAGAGCAGGCACCCCAAAAAAAAAAAAGAGACCAATTAGTCAAGACAGAACTACACTGCATGGCCAAAGTATGTGGACGTCTCTCCAAACGACTGAGTTGAGGTTTTTCCAGTGAATGGTACTGGTAATGTTACAGCAGACATATTTAGACAACTGTGCATTTCCAACCTTGTGGTAACCATTTGGGGAAGATCCTTTTCTGTTCAGTATAACTGTGCCCCAGAGTACAAGCCAGCTCCATGAAGACATGGTTTGATGGAATCTGTGAGGAGGAACTTGAGTGACCCATTCAGAGCCCCCGACCTTAAACCTAATCAACGCCATTGGGATGAATTGGAACGCTGATTGCTAGCAGTAGATGTATACAGGAAAAAAAAAAAAAAAACCTTGAAAGTTTAATTCTACTTTTCCAGTGGAGGTTGTCATAGCCAGAAAGGGGAAGCCCTTGGTGTTGGATATGGATGTCCAACAAGCTCATATACGTGTGATGGTCAGGTGTCCACAACTTTTGGCCAGAGAGAGTATGCAGACTGCCATTGCTGACTTCTCCTTTAAAATAAAGGAGTCACTATATTACAAAATGTGACCCCCAATTCCAAATAGTAATTGGAATGCTCAACTTTCTATCAGGTGGTGAGCTAAATAGTCTTCCTCACTACAACCACTGCAGATATCTGACACTTTCACATAGCGGGTCAGACAGCGCTTCTCCCGGTAGGCACTGTGGTTTCTCCACGGCTACAGGACACTGTATTGAGGAAGTTGGTGGAAGGAATCATTTGTCCCGAGGGAGACCAGGTATCCTACACACCTTAGGCCCCGTGCCCACTGCGCGATATGCATATGGCGCGTTTGTCGCGCGATTTGCATATTGTGCGATATCGTGAGATTTGCCGCACGATATCGTGTTCAAGCTTGCATTGAGCAAGCTTGAATCGCGGCTAAATCCGCTCCAAAAAGGGTCCTGCTGTAGCGACACACGACCCGCGACAGCAGGACCCTTTGCCCCATTGGAATGCATTGGAGCGCGATATCGCGCGGTAATTTGCCACGCGATAAATCGCTCAATGTGAACGGGGCTTTAGATAGTGTCGGCTACCAGCGATCAAAGGAGCTCTTCATGACATCAAGGATTGGAGTCACCAGAAAGGCAATTATTTAATCTCTTCTTTTACAGGAGTGGCTGTTATTTTCTCTTTAGCGACAGAATTGCTTTTACATAGCTTGGCATATCAAGAAAATGTAACTTCATTTTTGTATTCTTCTGCTGTCGCCTAAAAACTATACTGGGATCCTCAATGATCATGTTTGTTCAAATTGCTTTTTTTCTTTTGCTTAAGCCGAAAGACTGTATATAGATGTTCCATCATAGGAAGCATTCACAAGGGTAATTCATTGTTCGCTATCCGGGAGTATAAACATCTAGCAGGATGCCATAAAGACATAAGGATGTTATATAATGTCGGAACATATTACTCCTTTATTTTCTCCTTTCCATGCCCTAGCTTTATACTTTTGTACAAGCTAGCTATGTGTGATTAAAGACTTGTGCTGTAAGGAAATGATGCTCTCATTGGACCAACCGGGTATAAAAGAGCGCCATAAAAAGTTCCTCACAAAAGCACATTTCTATCAATTAAATGAAAGAAAAGAAAAGGAAAGAAAAGGAAAGTAGTTACTAACCTTGGAAATAATCCCTAAGCTCACGTGTGTTGGAAAGAGACTGGATAACGCTGTTCATGAAGCAAGTGTTTCCCAGATTGACCAGACCGGTAAAACCTGGCAGGCAGACTCTCTTCTCCTCTTCCTCCTGTGCACTGTCGCTGCTTATAGCACTGTGTGTCATAGGAGGGACCATGCACGTTGGTTTGGGCTATGGACAATAAGAAATGCGCCATTAAACTTGCAGCCTATTTATATGTTAGGGTTGTTTTTCATTTAAATCTGTGCAGAAAACAACAAAACAGTTCATATCAAATACGGATATCTTTTTATGTGACTCATTCACACCCAACATGCACCCCGCTGCTGACCACTGGTCTATGGCATCTGCTTACTACTGCAGGCCAGGAGAGGGGGGAGCCAATAGGGAAGGATAAGATGTGGATATGTGTCTGTCTGTCCTTACACATTTCTGCAATATGCAGAAATTAAATGCATTTTCCTGTGTTTTATCACTAAGTACAGACAACCTCGGAGGACTGTGACAAATGCAAACATGTACAAAACTAGGGATGCACCGATACTAGTATCGGTCCAGAGTATTTGGGCGAGTACACGTACTCGCCCAAATGCTCCGATGCCTAGCCCGATACTTCCAGTATCAGGAAGCCGGCCAGTGCGTCATTACATGCTGCCCGGCTTCCTGATTGGTCGAGAAGCCAGGTCCATGCTCTCTCGTCACTTCTGCCAATCAGGAAGCCGGGCAGTGTGTAATGACGTGATGCCCGGCTTTCTGATTGGTCAGCAAGCTGGCTTCATGCTCCGTAGTCACCTCATAACGAGGGGGCATGGAGACGGCTTCCCGGGCAATCAGGTAGCTGGTTGCCGCGTCATTACACAGCACCAGGCTTCCTGATTGGCCAGAAAGCCGGCTCCATTCTTTCTCTTCACCTAGTGATGAGAAGCATGGGGATGGCCCACTTCCGGTACTCTGTATCGGGGAGTACCGAAAAAAAAAAAAGAATATCGGTACTCTTACTCGATACCAAAATACCGGTATCGGTGGATCCCTATACAAAACCCATAAGCAAGAGAGACGAGGGGAGCACTCTGCTTACCTGGCGATCACTGGTGCCAAGATGTGCCCGTCAATGTCACTGCTGCTGCTCCTTCTGATATGTTCATCTTGCAGAGGGCGCAGCAGAGAGTGTAGTGGTCTTTCAAAGCCAGCTCGATCTCCCGAAAACCGCTCGCTGGGCCAAAACCGGAAGCATCAGTGAGACCCCGTCCTCTGCGTTGCAGTGACCGGAAGTGCAAAGTTTCAAGACTTACTAGTAGTTCTGCAACCTCCCCTCCCAGAAGACATCACTTGGCGTTGGGTCCAGAGACTGGAACTCTGCACACAATGCCAGCAGAGCCCCAAAGCAAATATACCTAAGCAAGCAAACAGCACCCATGCTATGGCCACCCTGCTCTTTGCGGGAGTTTGTATTTCAAGATATCTGTTGAAAATGAAAAGGTGAACACTGCTGCTCTGGATACTTACAGAAGGCAGAAGTGGCTCAGATTTAACAGTGACGTGATCAGCTGCTGTTCTTGGTGTGACCTTCTCCAAACTGGCCTCTTCTGATCGGGGTTTCTCCTTTTCAACGCCTCTGGCCTCCTCTTTGCTGGACAGGGCATGCTGGTTACTCCCCGGCTGTGCTTTATCGAGGGGGGCAGGGCTGGCTGGCATTGCAACCTTTGCACCACCCACTGCACCTTAAAAATGGCCAACAAGAGTTTCCGTTTAGCAGCCGGTTTAGACATCTACAAAAAGCTTTACTTTGAAGAAGTTTACTTCAAAATCAGGTGGTTATAAAAAAAAAAAAAAAATTGCATGATTCACAACGCTACATATATTTTAATTGGAAAAAACAACCCTAAACATGCAGGTTTAGTAGTAATATAATGAACGTCAACACAACATAAAAGCATCTTTAAATCAGGTCAGTGAAGCGTTACGGAGATGTAACTTTTAATCCTTGCATGGCAGTGTTAATTCAAAGTCATTCCTGAAGAATTGTTATTCTGATGTCACAGTAGTGGGATGTCCCAGTAAACACAGTTATTTCGAAGTCTTGTGAGGTCATTGGCGGTTTGATATGACCGTAAACGTCGAGAATACAGTAGGAATTAAACTATTTTGACTAGGGATGCACCGAAATTTCGGCCACTGAAACATATCGGCCGAAAATGGCACTTTTGGCAAAATGGGGAAAGCGCTATCTTTCGGCCCAAAATAGCGGTGCGTCCTATTCTCTCCTCCCCACTGGGCGCTGAGAAACTGTCACAGGAAGCCGAGTGAAGCGGGGGACGAGAGCGCTGTGAGCGGCTGGCGTCTCTTCTCCCGCACCTCTCAGCCTCCTGTGACAGACTAGTAGAGCGGCGGTGTGGGATAGCTGCCTCCGCCCCCACACTGCTGCTCTCCTGGTCTGTCACAGGAGGCTGAGCTCTCCCCTGCAACTCCCTGCTCAGCCTCCTGTGACAGATGAGAGCGGCAGTGTGGAGGCAGCTGTCAATGGAGGTCAGGCCGGTAGTGCGGGGGAGGAGTCAGCTGTCAGGAGATTGAGCTCTCCTCCCGGTCCTCCTGTGACAGCGAGTCAGGATATTGAGCGGTACAATCACTTGGTGATCAGTGATCGCTGAGTGCTTGTAAATAATTGGAGGACAGAGTGTGTTTAGTGTGTCCCCAATTATGAATGCATGGGAAGTATCTACATCACTTCCTGTTCATTCATGATTGTGGATATAGTAAACATACTATGTCCACAAGTTATGAACAAACAGGAACACTCAGTATAGAGGATTCCTGTTCAGTTATAACAGATGCTGCAGAATAAGAGATTGTGGACTGTGTTCTCATTCCCTTTTTCTATTTTAAAAAGGGAAATATCAGGGATCTGTTTAGACCCCTAAAATATTTCCCCAAAGCCCCCACCCCCCCACCCCAACAGTAAAGTAAAAAATAAAAAAATAAAAGTTTACAAAAAATAAAACATCTGATGACAAAGTCACACGCTGCGGCCGCCGTGCCCACGGCACAGGCCGCATAAGCCACGCCCATCGCACGCTGAAGCCGCGCACGCCGCAATCTCCCTCATCCGTCGCTGGCCCGCTGACAAACGAGGGCCCACCTTCTGAAAGCAAGTCAGTGGTGGAATAGGTGTACGGAGCTGCAGTGTGGAACAGGTGTGCGGGGATATAGTGGTGGACCAGGTGTGTGGGACAATGTACTATATTGCACACCACACTTTGTTTTTACTTCCACCGCGCCAAGCTTGCTCCTGTGATGGACTACAATCTCAATACAAACTAGTAGTCCATCACTGGAGCCTTTTTTTTATTTATCCGATTAATCGAACTTAATAAATCGGCCAACTAATCGATTATGAAAATAATCGTTAGCTGCAGCCCTACACTGCAGTGTCAAGATTGGTGATGTAAAGCCACAGCAAGTCATGTAGTGCCTACAGTATGGTTATGCACTATAGTGACATCAGTTTCATGAAAGTCAGTATTGTGATGCCACCATCACTGTTAAGGTGTTATAGCATGCATTGCCATGTCACAATTGTCATTCGTAAAGCAGAACTCAGAGGGGAAAATGGAAAAAAAAGGGCTACCCCTGCACAACAAGGGTAACTGCTCATTTTTGTCGTCTAGCCACTAAAATAAGAAAAAAAAGTTATACTCACCCGAACCTCGGGGCGGGCTGGCTGTCACTGTGTGCCCTCCCTTCAGCCTCTTTCCTTCTACTCTGCAGCGGAGGTATGTCCCTCTGTGTCCTCACGTCCAATACACAGTGTATTAGACATGATGACTCAAGGAACTCCTTAGACCGCTGCAGCAGAGGGGGAGAGACACTGGAAAGTCTGGTCTAACAGCAAGCCGACTCAGGATCAGACGAATATAACTATTTTAGTCCCTAGACGAAATGATATCATGAAGCCAATCCTAATATAAAGGCCATAGTATATAAAAAGGTGGAATTCAGGGTGCAGACCTTGTGTGGTTGGAGCCTCCAGACCTCCCCATCTCTGGCACTGTTTCTTCTGCAGGGAGATATCAATTCGAGAGCCTGTGAAGTTGAACCTGCACAAATCTGGCTCTATAAGGTTCCTAAAATAAAGAAGACAATTGTTCGCCTGCATCCACCTTCGAGCAGAACCAGAAACATATTAGAACACACCGACGACTCACCTGAGCTTCACTTGCCATCTGAAGACTGGGTCAGGACCACAACCGGGATGAAGCCTCAGAAAGTTAGGATCACTACCAACACAACAATAATTAATATTTCCTTCAGGTCTCAAAACATAAGAGATTATTCTTGCAATGTAGCGCAGTAATTCAATATCCTAATGCAGCAAGTAAAAATTCACAAAAACGTAACACACATAATTTGCCCTACAATAAATAAGGGCCTGTTCACACTACATAGCATTGTGATAACCCATGTGCCGTAACAAACTTTATCATGCATTGCAGCAGGATGAGTTACTAAAGCCCATCGATTTTGTGGGATGCTGGGGAGGGAAGGGAACGATGTTTGTCACTACTGCTCTATTTCTGTGGTGCTTCAGAGTGTGCTGCATTGGGGGGCCATTAAAAAGTAATGGCATGGCAACACATCCAACCATGTTTAGTGGTGATGGTGCGACCGGGCCATTAAAGAAGTAAAAATCTGTCATTTACGTAGATTAGGAAAGTCAATGTTTTAAGTATACATGTGCTATTCTTATAATTCCATACATTATTGCATTCTCTTTAGTTTGCGCTTTACATGGACTGCCTTATAGGGAATTTACACCTCCATGGTTCCATGCCAGGATTCCACTGCCCTAAAAAAAGCTAACAGTTCCAAAAGGAAAGAACTTAAAAGGGTAATTCCACTTTCCCAGGAGAATTTAGTAAAATGGAATTACGCTCTCCAATCTGGCCCCCTTTCTCACAGTCAGGTAAATGCGCTGACCAATGAGTGCTTGCCATTTGCGCTGCTGTGTACAGAGTATGGGTAGTTCACTGGCAGGAGGGGAAGCAGCGTTCAGGTAAGGACGGGGGGAGTGAAGGAGAAGGGACCAGATTGGAGGGAGTAATTCTATTTTCCCTAAATTCACCTGGGAAAGTGGAATTAGCCTTTAAGTCTTTTCTACAAACTATACTGTATATCAGCAGATGCAAGCACGGTGCCTGAACTACACGCACAATGCAAAATGTATTCCATTGAAAAGAGAACTATGGGGTAACCTTTTCTTCCCCATAGTTCTCTTTAGGGTGACAGGAGGGCATATACGAACGTCCTCTCATGACCCAAAACTTAGTATATAACAGGTTATTGCCCGCTATATACTGAGAGCACCGCAGACGGGCTGGATCCCGACAATACTGTCTAGATCCACCCTGCTGGCTGATTGACAGCGGGCACTGCCTATCTAGAGAGAGAGCCAGCTATGCTTGCCCTCTTCCCCTGTCCATTCCTCCAGTCAGCGCTAGAGGATCGGAGAGAGGAGGGGGGAATCCTTTCAGGGAGCGGTGATTGACAGTCACCACTCTCTGCAGGGAGATGATCGGCAGTGTGTGTTCGCTGACTTCCCGATCAATAGAGCCGACCTGTGACAGCTTCTTTGTCACAGGGTCGGCTTGAATTATGTGTTTCTTCACTCACCCCATAAATCTCCTTTAACATCACAAAGCTTGCAATGCAGAGGCTGACAATCAGTTCATGCAGTAGCTTCTACAATAAGCGGAACCCCATTGGTGTGTTGTGAGCTAAGGAAACTTACCTAGTCTTAAAGATCAGAGTGAAATCCTGCTCCCGAAACAGCACACGAGAGGTCTCCTTGCAGATCTGCTTGACATAAACATGCACGACAACCACGTCGTTCCCCTTCTCGTAGTGATCATTCTTTACGAAGGTCAGGTTCACGTACGGCTCAGCTTCTAGAAAACAAGGAGACAATATAATAACTCCTCTGCCACTGCAAAATACACAGAGCTTTATTATGCAGGCCTCGTCACTTCCTGTTTGGTAAAAAAGCGTATATCCAGGACAGGATGTGAGGGGAAATCTCCCAGGCAGTCCCACAGACAAAAGTGGGGGAATGACAGACCCTCAATCTTTGCTGGCAGCAAAAATATACCCATACTTGTCTACACACCAGCATAATGGTCACTGCTTTATACATACTCTATGCCCCATAGTGTATTTAACTACCTCCCGGCCAGCCGCTGTGTATACACGGCCTGCCGGGAGCTTCTTGGATGTAACTGGGCGTGTATACACGTCCTGTTACATACTTGCATGTAAACATGCGTAAGGTGCGCATACCTGCGAAAACGACGATTGCACCCATTACGCCACACATGTTACATATCGCCGCGAACGTCGGAATGAGAGCAATAGTTCTAGGGCCATCAATCACTGATAACACTAAACTGATGAGCGGTAAAAGCTTTTAAAGCGTCGCCTATGGCCAATTTTGGGTATGCTAGTTTTTTGCGATTTTGCGAGTGCGCGCAATTTTGACGCTTGACATGTTTGGTGTCTATTTACCCGACGTGACCCCGTCTTTTATATTTTACCTAAAAAGTGGGTAATATTAGCTGTTTTATAGCATAAAGTAAAAAAAAAAAAAACGTTTTTTTCTCCATTTTCAGTAATTTCTCCTGAATATAGTAAAAAATAAAACCCGCAGTGGTGATTAAATACCACCAAAATAAAGCTCTATCTGTCCCCAAAAAATGGTATAAAATTCATTTCAGTACAGCGTTGCATGACGGAATAAATGTCAGTCAAAGTACTGCAGCGCTGAACACTGAAAAATGGCCTGGCCAGGTAGGGGATCTAAACACCTGGTCTTCAAGCGGTTAAACAGAAGACAAAGATTTAATGGTTATATTAAAATAAACAAAGTTTTACAAAATGACAAGTCAACACATCCCCACCTATGTATGGCTCAAAGTGTTCATTTTGCTCTAGAAAAACCACAAACCCCACAGCTTGGTTATTCAGCAATCTTAAGTTACACACTTACTTTGCTCATTTGTCTGGAACCGGTTCATGCAGGGGGACGAGGATAATTCACACTCAGTTTCCACGGATATTAGGTCTGCTTCATTAGGAGATGGATCTATAATTACAAAGAAATCATCACTAAAGCTGAGGTTTACTTTGCACCTCCCACTCCCAACCTCATCAACGTGCAAAATGGAGTTTTAAAATAAAAGCTTTCCTTTTTTTTATTGCAGCCCTGATTTCAGACCCAGTAATCTCATCACCAGGTCTATGTGCTTCACTTTGCAATGCAGGCAGATCATGGATGGTGGGAGGGGCCGGCAGAGGGCTGTACCTAGCTTACAGAAAACATCACAGCACCCTATCTTAATACTCCTCCTCACCTAACTGAAATCAAATGGACTCACTGACAGAGGTAGGACAGGCTGCGGGTTAACAGCTGTATGATACCTCCAGTCCGGAAATGACTTGCTGCAGCTTCTAATGCACATTGTGAGCAGCTCGCAGTGTGCAGTGAAATCAGAGGCAATTTCAATCCAGGAGAGGAGCCGGTGCAACCGTGCAAGATTGAAGGGAAGGTCAGAGTTCAGTTTCAAATGATTACATGTTCGGTTGAGTTATCAAGTTTTGTATTTTTATGTTTTTCTAGGAAGACAATGTGAACACACTGGAAACATGTTGACTTGTCTGTGGCCCTAGAATGATTGCTCTCACTCTGGCACACACGGCGATACCAAAACATGTGTAGCGCAATTGAAATTTTCATACGTAGGCTTCATTCAGTGGGAAGGCCATTGGTGAACAGATGTTTGCCATTCTCTTTCCCTTCTTAGACGCTGACACACGTGATGAGGGCCCCGGGCCCAAAAGGAGGTGCAGCGGAACCTGGGAAGCAAAGCGGGGGGTGGGCACACTTCACCGGCCCCTGGAAGCGATCTGGCTCAGCTGCCAGAATCACCTCCGGTCTAAAGCTGACCATTGGCTTTACACAGCTGAACAGAGTCCTGGGGGGGCCCGCTGCCAGCGATGTATGCCTTACGTCACTGGCAGCAATGGGCTTTAAAAAAGGTCCTGAAAATAATATTGTATTAGTCAATGAAAATAATGACATGACAGGAAGAAAGCATGGAAAGAAAAAAGCAAGCATGGAAAGAAAAAAGCAAGCATGGAAAGAAAAAAGCAAGCATGGAAAGAAAAAAGCAAGCATGGAAAGAAAAAAGCAAGCATGGAAAGAAAAAAGCAAGCATGGAAAGAAAAAAGCAAGCATGGAAAGAAAAAAGCAAGCATGGAAAGAAAAAAGAAAGCATGGAAAGAAAAAAGAAAGCATGGAAAGAAAAAAGCATGGAAAGAAAAAGAAAGCAAGTTGGCTATGCAAATGAAGAATGGGAAGCAGAACCATATATGACCAATATGTGCCATATAATGACAACAATAAAAAGGAACACATTGTGAAAGTAAATAGGAACTTCCTCTTGTATTCAAAATCTTAAATCACTTAAAGCACATTATAAAGTCTGTTATTCACATATCATGAAACGAGCTGCTTCTCTGGGTTTTCTACAGAATATAAACCACAACAATGTGCCAGAAGACACCATCGACCTATATTTGGCTCGCACACATAATACGTAAAGCCGGTCGTCTTTAACATCTCGTAGTACACGGATAAGCAATTGGCTTCCATTACCTTCACAGCAGAGGCTCGGATTGTTGGTCGAGGGACAAGTCATAATCCGAAAAGTTACCAGAAAGGGTCACACAGGGGAAATGGGGGATCCCTCCTACTAAAACCACCCTACGCGGCAAGCTAAAACCGTGCCAGACTACAGAAACAAGTCCAATCAATTTTGGAGAAAAAGGAAAGAAATAAACACACGAGTTCCTGTTGCCGTCTCCAAGAAGGCCACGCAGCTGGTAATATAATCAGAAAGGATGACTGGCTGGGGGCTGGGATAACATAACCTTTTCTCACAAGCCAGAGCTGCAGCGTGACAAGGTTCAGACCGGAGATAAGGATGACAGGGGGCAGCCAACTATGCCAATCGAAGGAGGCAGTCAGCCTGCGGTGGAACTACAAGTCCCGAAAAGGCCAGGGCAGATGTGACAAGGAACAAATCAGGGGACATCCCCCATGTCACTGGGTTTAACATGAGGGTTGGCACCAAAAGGGTGAGAGGGCCTGACAACTGAAGACTGAAAAGTCTACCTTTTCCTGGAGGAAATGTTGCTTTGGGGTCCCTTGTGTTCTAGTCATGTGACCAAAAGCTGAGGCATTTTGCAATTGCTGATAAAGGAGAGGATCTTGTATTACACCGGCTGCAGAGACACTACATTGCCTAAGGTAGGGCAGGGGTGGACAGGTTTATATGGAATTCAGGGACCAGTCAGTCCAATCCATTTTTTTAGGAGGAAGCGCCGCTGACAACTTAAAAAGTTAGGCCCCAGCTGTAATTTTTAACCTCTTGCCGTCCGCCCGTAGTAGAAAAACGGACGGACGGCACTGCTGCATCTGCGGGTTGCCGTCTCTAGACGGCAATTTTTTTCTGCTCGCGCGCGCCCCCTAGCGGGCACGCACGGGCAGAAAAGACCCGACAATGCACACACCCGGTACCGGGTGTCACACATATAGGCGATCAGCGGGTCCATAGCCCGCCGATCGCCTATATGTGCTCGTTCGCAATCGCTTGATTCCCGGGATCCGCTGCCCCATCTTGGATCCCGGGACCGGCTCCGAGGGCGTCAGGAGGAGGAGGACGGGAGATCAGCTCCTTGCTGATCCCCGTCCGGGCTGTGAATGCAGAAGTGATGTGTGTTACATCACTTCCGCATTCACCTGTCAGTCATCTGGAGAGAGAAGAAGCTGATAAAGCAGATCTCTGCTTTATCAGCTTCTTTTGGGGTCCATAGGTGATATTAGGGGTCCTAGAGACCCCTAATATCTCCATAAAGAGGACCTGTCAGTGTGCCTTTGCTATTATATAGGGGGTTGTTATCCCACTATATAATATCCCCCTATAAGTGCAAAAAAAAAAAATATATAAATAAAAAAAAGAAAAAGTAACACATAACCCCAGTGGTGAATAAATACCACCAAAAGAAAGCTCTATCTGTCCCCAAAAAAGGGTATAAAATTCATTTCAGTACAGCGCTGCATGACGGAATAAATGTCAGTTAAAGTACCGCAGCGCTGAATACTGAAAAATGGCCTGGATGGGAAGGGGGTTTAACACCGCGGATGTCAACTGGTTAAGGAGTATTGGTCAGATCAGAGGGGAGTAGGTGCAGCATTTTTGTTCTCCAGGAATTGCAATGTGGGCCTTTTTGCACCCCTTTATGCTCCTGAACCAGAACGATCATTAACATGTCTTTAAAATTAACTTATCACCCATTATAAAAATCTTGCTTAAAAACTGAACTCCAGGTACAAAAACTTTAAAGCATATACTGTGTATGTTCCTTAAAAACCACAAGGGATATATATCCACTTGTGTACACCAAATGTTTCTGCAAACTCAGTAATAACCTTCTAAAAGCAGCAGTGACAAATCACTGTGTAGTTCATAGCCTGTGCAGAGTTGTGGGAGAGACCCAACAGGCTACAACCACTACAGAAGGGGGGAGGAGACAAGACAAGTCACCCTGCACAAGGAGAGAGAGGAGCAGTGAGAGGTCTTATTACAGGAGAGGGCGGAGACAAGACCAGTCACCCTGCACAAGGAGAGAGAGGAGCAGTGAGAGGTCTTATTACAGGAGAGGGCGGAGACAAGACCAGTCACCCTGCACAAGGAGAGAGAGGAGCAGTGAGAGGTCTTTATTACAAGAGGGGGCGGAGACAAGACCAGTCACCCTGCACAAGGAGAGAGCGCAGCAGTGACCGGTCTTTATTACAGGAAGCTAATAATTTAACATTGGATTACTGCACAGATCTGGAAGAAATACACAAAGCTTCACACCGTTCCAAAATGCATAAACATTTTAAGCATATGCCACATATGGCCAGAATTAGGCTAAAAAGGGACAAAAGACAGAAGACTTTACAGACTAGACGGGTACAATACAAAAGGTGGAAAAGCTTTCATTTTTTTCTAATTTCTTAAACTTGCCACACAAAGCAATCTAAAGTCACAATCCACTTTATATTTACCAACAAAGCAAGATAAGCAACCTGGTCTGCTTCAGTATCTCAGGCCCCTTTCACTCGGGTCCGCCTGTCAGTTTCAGGTGGACCCGATTGGATGCTCAATGTTAGTCTATGGGCAGCCTGGTCTAAAAATGGACAGGTGTCAGTCTACACCCAGCTACCCCCAACTCCCGAAAAACAAACAGAACAGTGTTCCCTTTCGACGGACCCGATTGTGCCGGATTGGGGGAAATCTGATGTAAACGGTCACATTTACAGCAAATTCCCTATAGAGCGACAGAGTCCGGTTTCTTCAGTTTTTTAATCCATCCCAAGATGGAGGAGAAACTGGACAGCGGTGACATCCGATCTGCACCGCTCCGATCTCCCCCTGATCAGACGACGCGAAAGGGGCAAGCCTCCTAATTGACTGTTAAAAGTAGACAGCAATCATTAAGAGGCGCAGATGGATGGTTACAAACTGGCTACGTATGGTTTGGGGCAGGGGTGAGGAACCTCTGGCCCGCCAGCTGTGGTGGAACTACAAATCCCATGGGGCATGGCAAGATTCTCACAGCCACGACTCCGAGACACATGAATCATGGGATTTGTAGTTTCACCACAGCTGGAGGGCCAGGGGGGTTATATACATGGGTATGCTTGTTAAATCGCAGCTCACAATGCATTCGTTCAAATGCAAAACTCAACAAAAGGCCCGTTTTGCCCGCTATGCAAACGCATCTTTCACAGTGGTTTACGGTCAGGATTTCTGTCTTGCAGCACTGGGGTCTTCTGTTTGAATGCCAACTAGGACACTGGCTGCATGGAGTTTGCGTGTTCTACCTGTGCTTGCGTGGGTTTCCTCTGGGGACTCTATTTTCCTTCCATACTCTAAAAGACATGCTGGAAGGTTAATTGGCTCCTGCGAGATAGAGACCTTAAATTGTAGCTCCTTGAAGGCAAACACTGATGTGAATGTAAAGTATGTGAAGCGCTGCGTAAATTGCTTGTGCTATATAAATGGCTATAAGAAATGTAAAAGACCTCAATAAAATCTGCAGCATCCGATCTATGATGTGAGCTTCAAACTATGGATGCACCAATGCCGGTTTTTCAATATCGAGTACGAGTACTGAGATTTGTATTTCGGTACTTGCCGATACAGAGCACAGCTATCGGTACTTCCGGTAGCATGATGCCGGCTTCCCAGGTAATCAGGAAGCCGGGCAGTGTATCTTTATTACCTGCTGCCCAGCTTCTTGATTGCCCAGGAAGCCGGCTGCATGCCGATTGGCTGGGATGCTGGTTTCCCGGCCAATCAGCAGGAAACCGGCCAAACATCATGAAGCCGGCTCCATGCCGTTTGGCTGGCTCCATGCCGTTTTGGTCGGGAAACCAGCATCCCAGCCAATCAGCAGGAAACCGGCCAAACATCATGAAGCCGGCTCCATGCCGTTTGGCTGGCTCCATGCCGTTTTGGTCGGGAAACCAGCATCCCAGCCAATCAGCAGGAAAACGGCCAAACATCATGAAGACGGCTCCTCTAAACTTGGTAGAATTAGTTACTATGATGGAGTATCATTTAGGAACCAGAACAGGAGGCAAACATTCCCAAACTGAAACCAATGTTGAAAGCCATCAGGAAAGATGCTGCAGGACTGGACATTTACCTTCTCCACCATCTTCCAGGCTGTGGGCCATGTTAGGAACCATCAGGTTTTCATGTGCTTGCCCCAAAACCAGGAGGTCATCTTGTGTTGCTGGAATTACTGGGGAATCCACAACCTTTTCCTCCTCATAAAGGAAAGTGTGGGGTTTTGGGACTTCCTGCTGACATTCCAAGACTTGCTCTGAAACAGCCGCGGCTAACTCTTTAGAGGGATCAGTCACTTCTGAAGCCGTGTTCTCCTCTATCCTGCTGCTTGGTGTGGAGGAGCACCCAGGCTGTACCAACGGAGAGGCCGAAGGAGTCGCCAGCTGCACATCAGGAAGAGGAATCATCTCTTGGTCATGTGTAGCAGCCTTAAGAAAAAAAAAAAAATCCAATCAAAAATAAAATCACATAGGATAATGTACAGTTTATGTTAATATGTGTATTTATACCAACAAAATATTACAGATACAATTAAGGCCCCGTTCACACCAGGGCGGTTCAGCCGCAGGGATCCGCCGACATGAACAATCCCATACATTGCTACCGGGACCGTACATGCGACCGCGTGGCTCCGCTCGATCCGAACCACCCGAATTGCTCCCTGACCCTTTTTTGCCGCGCTGATCAGTGCAGTTTCCATACTGCTTATAATGGAACCATGCTGATCAGTGCGGTTTTGGACGTTTTTTATTGCGTTTCAGCGCTGAACACCCAAAACCGCCCTTTTAAAATCTGCACGGAAACCGCACTGATCCGCAACCACCCTGGTGTATACAAGGCCAGTATAAGCACATGCGATTGAAAGCCTCTGACCAAAAGGGAGGTTTAGGAAACAGGAGTGACAGGGTCAAGTTCAACATTGAGATCTGCATAGAACTTCTACTGATCATTTTGACCTGCAGTTGACTGTATCCTGTTTATGTGTTTTTTTCATTTTGTTTAGTCTGAATTCTCTGGTTTTGCAAGCAGCTTACTTAAATTAGGGATGCACCGATACTAGTATCGGTACTGATACCAAGTATTTGGGTGAGTACTCGTATTCGCCTGCATTCAGAGACGATGGGCATTGAAACACTTCAAGTTGTGAAATGCTCAGTTTCCCCTTTAAACTTGCGAAATTATTTTAAGACGGTGGGAAAGTGACCACGAGAGAATGACGCGTTACTATTTTTAGATGCGGCTCCACTTTACATTTGGTAACCAGACCCAGATGGACAATATGCAGCCGAGTCATTTTTAGAAACAGAATCATCGAGTCGCAGAATCCTCGCTAATCTCACAATCTTCTCCAGTAAACATTTACTATTTGCCAAGGGTGCCGCAGACTTTTCATTGCAGCACACCGGACAGATTACAACTCCTGTACTCGCTGCTTGCTACCAGAAGACAGAAGGGAGGCTCAAAGAACACTGAGCCTCATATAAAGAGAGAGTCCTCTGTCACTAATAACTATGCACATTCTTACTTTTGTTTACAAATGAACATTTAAAAAGGTGAAAATTTACATGTTTGTGTCAGTTGATACCAGAGGGAGAGAGATACCAGAGGGAGAGAGATACCAGAGGGAGAGAGATACCAGAGGGAGAGAGATACCAGAGGGAGAGAGATACCAGAGGGAGAGAGATACCAGAGGGAGAGAGATACCAGAGGGAGAGAGATACCAGAGGGAGAGAGATACCAGAGGGAGAGAGATACCAGAGGGAGAGAGATACCAGAGGGAGAGAGATACCAGAGGGAGAGAGATACCAGAGGGAGAGAGATACCAGAGTAATAAAGCCCGACGCAAAAACTTTGTGGCGACTTGTGGACTGGACATAGCAAAGGCCATCATTTAAAAAGGCCAAGACTGAAAGAAGAACTCCGGGCAGAAACCAAATTAACCCTTACAGTGGGGCTACCCCTGCACTGCAAAGGTTTACTGCCCGTTTTGTCTAGGGAGCCAAAATATCAAAGATATCCTCCACCCGAACCTCGATCCCACCTGGCTACGAGACCAGTCCACGCCTCCTCTATTCTCCTATGCAGCAGTGGATTGTCCCTCGGCATCCTCACATCCAATACACTGTATTGGATATGATGACTCGCAGGTCCTTATACCACAGAGGTGGTGGGGGAGGGAGGCTGGAGGGAACAGTCTAGCAACCAGGCAGGATCGAGTTTTGGGTGAGTATATGTTATTTTAGCTCCATAGACAACCCTTGCAGTGCCGGGATTGTTTCTGCTCAGAGTTAATTTGCCAGGACTGTATAGCTTGCATAGTCAGCTCCATCATTTGTAATGTCAGGACTGTATAGCTGGCCATACACTGTTCTATTTTTTTCGTTCGGACTACAAACTTATAGCTTGCATAGTCAGCCCCATCGACTGTATAGCATGCATAGTTAGTCTCATCGACGGAGGTGAGGCAAACATACACCCCAACTTTTTTCTATACAGGTGATTTGTGAAGAGGGAGGCGGCCATGTGCAAGCATGAAAGAAAAAAAAGAAACTAAAAATCAGACCGCCAGGGAGGTTAAAGTCCAACTTCAGCCTAAACTTTACTTTTTTCTTTTAGCATTGGACAGACTTTGGAAAAGCAAATATTCTCAAAGGGGCTTTTTTATTTTTATTTGTCCATGGCCCTACTGGGGAGATTGCACCTGATGTCCTGTCCCCGTGACAGCAAGACAAGAAATGAGGACAGCAGTTGTCACTGGGACAGGAAGATGGGATTATTGTTACATTATTATTACTGTGTAACTTTCCCATTTTACTAAAAAAAAAAAGTGTTCTGTTGCAGTCTGTCTTTCTTGGAGAACATTTCCCATTTCTGTTGCCATCTGTCCTGTACAGACAGGAATAGAGTAAAAATTCCCCAATGATGACAGACTATGAATAGGCTGACAAAAGTTCTGTCCTTTCCCACCATGTGCACAACTAGAACAAACTACTTTAATAAGGTTCAGTTACATAAAGGAGACCCCTACAGTCCTTACCTGGTCTCCTGTAGCCTTCGCAGTATCTCTTACGGGACTTGTCTTTTTTACTGGTGCTAAGCTTTCCCTGGTCTGAGTCCGGTCAGTAAGTTTGCCCGACCCTTTACCGTTCACACACTTTGTAGAATCCTCCGAGCAGAGAGTTCGGTGGCTGCGAGGGCTGGCATCTCCTGCAGAGACGGGTTTATGGGGCGAGCCTTTCCTAACCTGCGGCCCACTTGGTGTGGCTGAACTAGCATCGGTTTTCCTTGCGACATGGCCCTTCCCTCCGACGGGGACTACCACCGTTTCCTGACTGCGTTTAGCGCTCTTCTGCTCAGATTTGATCTTTTTCCTCTCAGAGTTTCCAGCAGGTTGAGTCTGGTTTTTATCAGATGTGGATACTTTTGAAGATGCTTTCGCTTTGCCGTTTTCTTTTATTGTAGTCGGCTTCCCTTGCTCTTTAACCACATCTTTCTTCTTCTTCTAAAAAAGAATAAAGTAGTAACATATCAACCTGTTTTTAAACCGGCTGTACACCCAACAAAAAACCAAAACAGTAACACCTTCTTAGTTTTTATAATCTCTGTGCACTTTGTTAATTACAACTTACTGTAGGACACAATACTCCTAGCTGCTCACATCAGCACTGCTTGGGGGCAGCAGGTGACAATACTTCAGCTTTTCCTTCCCTCCATCCAGAGGCGTCCCGAGGCCGAGTGTCACCCAGAGCGGAGACCGGGTGTCACCAGGCATGCATGTGACGTAATCGCACATGCTTGACAACTGCCGGCAGCCATCTTTGTGATTGACGCCGGCAGAGAGAGGAGGACGTTCACCCGGCGGGATGAGGTATGCCGCCGGGTACTCTCCTCTCTCCTGACACTGTCGGGCTCTCGGTCCATGATCGAGTGCCCAACCTTTTAGAGCGGATGACACCAAAATGACTGTCAGTCATTTTGGTGTCACCCTCCAATGGTGTCACCCAGGTGCGGCCGCACCCCCCTTAGGACGCCACTGCCTCCATCCCCACCAGGCCATGCAGAGAGCACTAGAGCTGCAAGTCAAGCATCTGATCCAGCCCGCAGGCGGCAACACGTGCATCGCAGAACAGATGCTTGAATGACAGCAACACTCCACTCTGCAAAGGCCTCTGCGAGAGATGGAGGGTGTGGAAAAAGCTCAAGAGAAGTCACCTGGACATGTGATGTGCTGCAACTTAGCCAACAGGCCCCTATGTAATGGCAAATATGATATGACAGGTCCTCTTTATGGAGACATCAGGGGTCTTTCAGACCCCCTAATGTCACCTAGGGACCCCAAAGAAGCGGATGAAGCAGATATGCCTCACCAGCTTCTTCTCCTGGCTCTAAGAGCTGGAGAATGTGCACCGTGTAGTGCACATCACTTCCAGGTCTAGTGATCGGAGGAAAGATCAGCAGCTGGAAGCTTGCCGATCTTCCTCTGATCTGTCAGAGGAGACCCGATGTGCCAGTCATGGGCCCGC
>NW_017306324.1:1362674-1374720 GCF_000935625.1 Nanorana parkeri
GGTGAGGGTGGGGGGCAAGGCGTGGGGGAGGGGGGGGGGGGGGGGTGTGTATCACGCATTCTGCTGGATCGCTTGTATCTGAACAGCAATTGCCCGCTGTTTAAAATGATACCAAAACCCGGCAGCAGCAGCCGTGTTCTTAGTATAACCGCTTCGGGACAGGACGTTTATTTTTATTTTTTTTTTTAACGGTGGGCAGTCCTGAAGCAGTTAATCTATGGATTTCCTTCACTGTCATTCCCGGTGATAATGGTCACTAGGACTAATACGAAGGGAGAATCTCCCAAATATGGGGGCAAAACCACAAACCCAACAAGAAGGCCCCTGGGGGAAAAAATAATGTATATAAAGCGTTAAAAAAATAAAAGCCCCCGTAAACTTGACCCACCCAATCTGGGGTTGGACAAGCACAGGCATTGTCAATTATTAACCTGGTGAATCTTACCTGGAGGCTAGGCCATTTGTTCAGAGGAATTTTCTTTTGCAGGATGAGTTGCAGGAAATTCCCTTTTTCTTTATACTGCATTTTACTGCAAGATCCTTCAATCTCTTCATGAAAGTGACAATTCCACTGACTGCCCTCTGCAATACAAATACTTCCTTAACAATCCCAAAGAACGTGAAACACAAATAAGTGGCATTACATAAACACACATAATATATATTTATATGTTAGAGCCTCAGGATTTTACTGCTATATGCAACCAGATTTGGAAGATTTCCCCTCCACTGACACCACCTGGGACTGGAAATAAAGAGAAATGTCTCCAACAGCAACAAAAACATAATAGGTTAAATCACGGCCTATCATACTTATCTGATGGATTTCAATGCAGATATCCCCAAAGAAGCTGGTCTCCCCACACCCTCCCACAAAGACATAAAAGGTATGATTCTCTGGTAGCTGGACAACCCCACTTGTTTCAGAATTTAGAAAATCTATTGGCGGAATGTGTATTAGCAGCCCAAGTTGGCCAGAACATAGACATCCGAGTTACAGATTGAGCAGGAACTTTATAGGAGCCAGGGAATTTCAGATTTATGAGTAGAACTATGTGTTGTCGCAATTAAGTGCATATGCACTTACAGTTCTCTCTTGGACCCCCCTACAAAGTTTCACAAATACCTGCTGAGCTTGCCATTAAAGTCCACCTGCCCTTTAAAAATACCTCGACAGGAGCTGGGGACAGGCTCCATGACAGGTGATTGCGGTGGCAACCAATCACAGAGATCACATGATCAGGAGCCCAATTGTAAACGGTGACTTGGAGCAGTTGGTGACAACTCTGTCACTATGCTTTGGGCGCGCACAATGAGCGCATATATGTGACGGCCAGGGGTTAAAGATCGCCTTATTGCCTCCAGTGTTAGCAGCTCAGCAAGAGGTTAAAAGGTAGGCCATCAAACTATACAGTTGTAGGTATACTAAGCTGATCGGTAGTATTTTAACCTGGCCACAGAATTTCCTAAAATGTAAAATCGAACACAATACAAACATGAACCCAGGAGCTGCCAGAAAACTGGGTAGCAGGACACATGATGATGCTGAAGGTGCACAGAACCAATATGAAGATTAAAAGGAGAACTATGAGGTGAGTGCTTTTCACTCACCTCATAGTTCTAGCCGACCTGTGACAATGAGACTGTCACAGGTCGGCTCAGTAGATCGGGAGGTGAGCGAACACATAACGGCGTTCGCTCACCTATCGATCCTGTCACGGCTCTCTGCCGTGACAGGGGAGGGGCTGGATTCCCCCCTCCCCGATCCGCCAGCGCTGACTGGCGGAACGGTCGGGGGAGGGTACAGCTGGCTCTGCCTCTAGATAGGCAGAGCCAGCTGTCACACAGCTGGGCGGATCCCGGCACAATTGTCGGGATCCGTTTCAGCGTCTCAGTATACCGCGAGCAGCAGCTCACGGTATGTTGCGGCTTCTCAGTATACCGCGAGCTATAGCTCGCAGTATACTGAGCCTAGGGTGACGGGAGGATGGTAGTTTGTGTCCTCCCGTTACCCTAAGGAGAACTACGGGGAAAAGACTTAACCCCATAGTTCTCCTTTAAGGCCTGTCTTCAAGTAGCAGACTGTCCTGAAATAATTCCACTCCGGCCAATCAAAGCTTACCTGGGAAATTGATGACACAGTCAGTGTCTGTAAATGCTGCCTCGACATCTTCTACGTTCAAAGCTCCCAGACCGGGGTTCAGTCTAATGATAACTTCCCCAGAATTCTGCTTCCAATCAACCATCATTTCTGAAAGAGAGAACAGAATGGATTTAGTGGATTGAGACAAAGCGGGTAAGATCACTCGTAAGCACATTTACCTTTTCCTATAGCCGCCCTCAATTAGAAACTAAACCTGTCTAGGACAACCATATTCCAACTAGGGAGCTGCTAGTGCAGGTTAAACAAAATGAAAGCAAACAGCCGAATATCCAATTCCCTGAGTCAATGGCCAGATAACATGGAGGACCTGAACTGAAATTGGCCAACATGTAATTGCTCATGTACAAAAGAATATTTGGAGTAGTCACTGTTTAAAAGGAAGGAAAAAAACACAAAAACAGCCAAATGAGAAAGTGGTAAAGCTGGCCAAGTCCCCGTTCACACCTTTATGTTTTGTCGCGCGTTCAACGCTCTATGAACGCTCAACAAAACGTACAAACATGAAAATCCCATTGTTTTCTATGGGTCTGGTTCACACCTTTCCGTATTTCCGCCCGTCTGAAACGCCCTACAAAACGGCCTACGCCCAAACAAGTACATGTACTTCTTTGGGCCGTTTTACATTGGGATACAGCCAAGTAGAATCGCGGTAAAAAAACCACGCGACAGACGCGCATATTCAATACGCCTAGGTGTGAACCCAGAGTAAGTGCTGGGCAGAGCAAGAAAGGGCAACAACCTCTGCTTGGGTTTTATCACTACTGGGAAAATGTTACCTCCCTTCCTGTGTGGTCACCAGATCAGGAAGTGGAGGTAAAAGTCCCTCTCAGTGGGGACCAGGACAGAATTGGGAACACCTTGAACCACTGTGCGGTTTATACTGCTACAGCAAAAAGCATAATGCTCAATTTTTGCACTGCATGTCTTTATTTCCATGATACACAAGGCCCCCTATTAGGTCATTACATCTCATGCATGTGAGCAGCTTATATCTTGCAATACGTGATGGCCTTTTATTTCTTTTTTTAGTAGGTACCTTTTGCTGGCTGTGTTCCAAGTGGGAGATTGGAGGCTCCATTCACATATAGCAGGGATGGCCAAACTGCGGCCCTCCAGCTGTGGTGGAACTACGAATCCCATGAGGCTTTGCAAGATTCTCACTGCCAAAGACATGACTTGAGGAGAGAGATGCATCATGTGATTCGCAGTTTCACCATAGCTGGAGGCCGGAGTTTGGCCATCCCTGACATATAGCATTTGCCTTTCCCGTGCAGAAGACAGCACGGCACGCAAACACTAAAATCTTTACAACCTCCTTATGCATCACATGCCCCTCCCTTTTAGATTGTAAGCCCTCAGGGCCAGGGCCCTCCTAACCATCTTGTCTTGAATTGTATTGTAACATCATGTCTTCCTTATATTGTAAAGCGCTGCGTACACTGTTGGCACTATATAAATCCTGTATAATAACTGCATGCATTCTGCAGCTATTACTATAGACGTGAACATGCGGAATCCGCCATAAAATTGCGCTTGTACTATTTTGCAGGACGCCCGGTTTTGTACCACGCGGGACCGCTGCAAAAGCCCGAACAATGCACATTAAAGTGCATTGATTTTTTTTATGTTTAGAGCAGTACCGCGTGTATCCATATGGCCAAATTCGCAGGGGCAACCGCTTCTGTGTGAATGGAGCCTTACCATCACATCCTGCCTTGAGGACCCTATAGAAAAGACAGTAATATCTCTCCTGAGATACAACATAAAGCTCTAAGCATATAGTCAGAAAAGCTTTGCTTTCCTATCGAAGACTAAAAAAGGTTTTGGCTGGACTTTCAGTGGCACAGCAATAGGGCAATATTACAAATAAATGGGGTTGAAGTTGACAGACTGATCTTTCAGCCTTGCCTATACTAAGCCAGAGATGGACACGTCACTGAGAATGAAGAGGATACCACGTCATTTTCAGGCCTTCAAAAGTAACACAAAGAGGGGCTTTCCTTTCTGAACTTCACGTGTGACGATTTTCGGCTGGTTTGAACGGTGCTCGGGAGACAAATGCCGAACGGGCCGGTGTGCGCACGCGCACACTGCTCGTTCAGCATTGCGGTCATCAGAAGCCCGCCCCTCAGGGGGGCGGGCTTGCGATGATCGAGAGTACAATCTGCCTGTCCAAGATGGGCAGATCGTACGTTTATTTAATTACTTTACAACCATCGCAAGACTAAAGTCTTGCGATGGTTGTACAGTGTATGGCCACCTTTAGACATGCTGCATCCAAAGAAAGAGTGCAATGCAAAGCAGGTCAAACGCAACCTCTTGACTGCCATGTGTTCTACTCTATTAACGTCAATGGGATTTTTCTTACCTGCCTTTGACATGCATTCAAAACACACATCTAACGCAGGAAGCCCATGCCAGTCAACATGAGCCCTAACTAAACTTCATCCTTAGGTAGGGCTACATGGTAGATTAAATCTCTTTACTACTGAGAATGGATTGTTATCAGTTATCCCATCAGAATGACAGTTTGCTGCAAATGAGGCGATTGCCAACAAGTGGTTAAAACTCTCCAGCAAAACCCATCACACAACTTTGGCACTTTAACGTGCTTTATTTACCACGAGCAGGCTAGTGGTTCGCAGATGGATCTCTTCGCCTCCCACTTTGAATCTATGGCTTGGAGAACTTGATAAGATAGTCGCCTGAGAACGTATTAATTTTCAACAGAGGGGTGCTTTGCTCCAATTCAACTCTCTATGGGATAGATGGTACTGCCATCCCTGACTAATTCCTATCGAAGACTAAAAAAGGTTTTGGCTGGACTTTCAGTGGCACAGCAATAGGGCAATATTACAAATAAATGGGGTTGAAGCTGACAGACTGATCTTTCAGCCTTGCCTATACTAAGCCAGAGATGGACACGTCACTGAGAATGAAGAGGATACCACGTCATTTTCAGGCCTTCAAAAGTAACACAAAGAGGGGCTTTCCTTTCTGAACTTCACGTGTGACGATTTTCGGCTGGTTTGAACGGTGCTCGGGAGACAAATGCCGAACGGGCCGGTGTGCGCACGCGCACACTGCTCGTTCAGCATTGCGGTCATCAGAAGCCCGCCCCTCAGGGGGGCGGGCTTGCGATGATCGAGAGTACAATCTGCCTGTCCAAGATGGGCAGATCGTACGTTTATTTAATTACTTTACAACCATCGCAAGACTAAAGTCTTGCGATGGTTGTACAGTGTATGGCCACCTTTAGACATGCTGCATCCAAAGAAAGAGTGCAATGCAAAGCAGGTCAAACGCAACCTCTTGACTGCCATGTGTTCTACTCTATTAACGTCAATGGGATTTTTCTTACCTGCCTTTGACATGCATTCAAAACACACATCTAACGCAGGAAGCCCATGCCAGTCAACATGAGCCCTAACTAAACTTCATCCTTAGGTAGGGCTACATGGTAGATTAAATCTCTTTACTACTGAGAATGGATTGTTATCAGTTATCCCATCAGAATGACAGTTTGCTGCAAATGAGGCGATTGCCAACAAGTGGTTAAAACTCTCCAGCAAAACCCATCACACAACTTTGGCACTTTAACGTGCTTTATTTACCACGAGCAGGCTAGTGGTTCGCAGATGGATCTCTTCGCCTCCCACTTTGAATCTATGGCTTGGAGAACTTGATAAGATAGTCGCCTGAGAACGTATTAATTTTCAACAGAGGGGTGCTTTGCTCCAATTCAACTCTCTATGGGATAGATGGTACTGCCATCCCTGACTAAGTGGACAGCGAGCTCGCCTATTATTGTTCACTACGGTCTATGTTCTTAATATGTAACAATCTAGTTCCGTTTGGAGGTGTTGGCTATTCGTATTGTATTCTGTGTGATATTTCTGCATTGTTCAAAATGTGGCCATCATTCAATATGCCTTGCCGTTTGTTAACGGCCCATTATTTGTTGAATTTTGTTCTGTTCTTTTTTCTTATTACTCCGTCTTTTTTTGGTATTTGAAAATAAGCAAAAATCAATAAAAAAAAACATCAGATTTAAAAAAACATCTCTGCAGCAAAAAGATTCCATTGCCTCTGTAACCCAAGCCTAAAGGGCCTGTTCACCATTAATGTGTTGTGGTAACTAAGGCATGGTGGAGGTATTCACAAAACACACCAACCAGCCAAGCAAAACCATTTTGCCCAATGAACCAACAAACATAGGAATGGAAATGCAACGTTTTTCTTTTGACGCAGCACAGCGCACAGAGGGCTCACACCTGTGTTGTGCCATGCTTCAATGGAAGTATGTTGCAGTAACTCGCTTTGTTGCCATTAAAAATGTCTCGCCGTAATTAGCACATACACCTCATATTACCACAATCATCGGATGCGATCAAGCCCTTAAAAAGAACCCTTTGACTGGATTCACACTGCTGCAGAGCATTGCATTAAAAGGTAGCCCACTTATTGATCCGCAACTGTGGATCTCCAGCCCCTGAACAGGCATTGCCTATACAGTCTGTGGCATGCAGTAAACATCGGTACATAGAAAAAAAAAAGATATTCAGTTATGTCATGACTGCTATTTTTCAGTCTGGGCCATTGTAGTATGATATTTATTAGATTGTAAGCCCTCCTTACCACCTTGTGTTGAATTGTATTGTGATTGTAATGTCTTCCTTATATTGTAAAGCGCTGTGCAAACTGTTGGCACCGTATAAATCCTGTATAATAATTGATAAAGACTATGCATAGGTAGCTCAGACCTCAGAGTGCCTGGTAACTGTATGCAGGTAAGCGTCATTTGTTTACAGTTGCATGGTGACGGCCACAAGGAGCTCGCTTGCAGCTCACGTGTCCTGCAATGCTATGGTGACGGCTTGTTTAAAGCAGTCTTCACTCTCCAGGGATATAAAAGTGCATATGTTAAGCCAAAACATCCTGGAATAAAATAGACAATAGTCTAAGTATAAAATAGGTGTGAACACTGAAAATGACATCCGGCAATTCAGTTACATTATGCCAGATAAGAACATTTACTTTGGAAGAAGCCAGTAAAAGTGGAAATTCACCCTCATCTTCAAAATGACATCAAAGGATGCTTCAAAACGTTTACTAATGACAATCTGCAAACAGATCATTGGAGATTCAGTAATTGCAGCCTTTCTATTGCTGAAAGTGACACTGAACTCAGGATTTATATGTTACAAATACATTTATCTAACTACAATGTATCCTATTTGTGTATCACTCGGCTGTAGATCCTCCAATCATCTCTGAATTGGTGCTGACACTGTCCTTCCTTCTGGAGGGGGGCTACTTTTGTTCCCCATGGTCCCTGTGTGTGTTGTAAAGTAGTCACTAGAGATGCACCAAAATGAAAATTTCAAAACCGAAACCAAACATTTAAAAAAATATATAGTCAGGCCGAAACCGAAAGTTTTTTTTATTTTAACTAATTAAAAAAAAAATCTATATTTTATTTATAAAACTTTAATGTTTTTATATTTGTTATTTATTCATCTTTTATTAAATATTTGCATGCTTTACTTTACTTTTAGGGGCTTTGGGAAAATATCAGGGATCTAAACAGACGCCTGATATTTCCCTTTTAAAATAGAAAAGATTGAGAACACAGAGTCCTCAATCTCTTTTTCTGCAGCAGCCCCTGTTATCAATGAACAGGAAGCCTCTATACTGAGTGTTTGTAAATAATGGAGGACAGAGTATGTTTACTATAACCACAATCATCAATGAACAGGAGGTGATGTAGATCACTTTCCATTTATTCATAATTGAGGATATAGTAACTATTCTATATCCTCAATTATCTACAAACACTCAGCAATCACTGACTGCTTGTACCCGCTCTCCTCTATGACACGCTGTCACAGGAGGCTGAGCTCTCCACCCGCACCACTCGCTCAGCCACCTGTGACAGCGCCGGCTGTCTCTGCCCACACACGCTCTCCTCTTATCTGTGACAGGAGAGACGCCGGCCGCTCACAGCGCTTTCCTCCCGCAGCACTCGGCCGCCTCTGACAGTTTCTCTCCTCCCTGATGGGACACAGAGCAGCGCCCAGCGGGGAGAAAAAAAAAGAAAAAGAACGGATGCGCCGCTGTATTGGCCAGAAAATGGCACTTTCGGCATTATGCCAAAAGTGCAATTTTCGGCCGATATGTTTCGGCAGCCGATATATCGGTGCATCCCTAGTAGTCACTGCTTCAAGCCCCCTCCCATGATGGGCTACAATCTCAATTCTAATTATTAAACTAAACGTTAGACTGTAGTCCATCCCGGAAGCGAGCTTGGAGCGGTGACTGCTCTACAATCCACACAGGGACCAAGGGGAACAAATGACATGGAGTGGCATTTTGTCTTCCAGGTAAACTGATCAGGTCATGCTCATGGGCCTTACCCTGTGGATGACTCCCCTGGCAAACATCAGCAAACGCTATGGGAAGGAAAAAACAATTGTCCACAAAGACGCATCAAATGTCCCCAAACATTCAAACACTCTGATCAAGGCTAAGGTTTGTCACTTGCATGGCGACCAGAGACGCAGCCCAAAAATACAAATTCAAAATAGTTTTACAGCCCAATTAAAGTCTTGCACCTTTAATCTCATTATAATCCATTAAATACCTACCCCTGTTATACTTTGTAGCAAATATTTGCTAGGAAATGCCTTCAAATACTATTTTTTCCCTTTGTGCTCTCACACTGCAGTGCTCTGTGCTGGCAGAGCCCAGTAACAAACACACCCCTCATCATGTGCCCTTTCATATAACTGTAATGCAGAGGAGAGCCAGGGAGGGAAAATCGGGGGGGGGTCAGACATCTCTGAGAGCTGATTACTGACAGCACTGGGTCCATCTCTGGTACCCATTGTAGTGCAGTTTTATTTAGACTTCCAGCAAAACTGCTGTATCAGGAAAGTGGAGGTAGGACCAGGACCCTTAGTGCAATGCCTGTCTGGCTTCAATTCTTTTCTGTGACTTTAAAATAAATAAAATGTTGGGAGACAAAAATCTAACTAGAGTATTTTGCCTTGTACAAATGAGGTGTCACCAAGTCTTCAAAACTTGTATCTAAAAATATTTGCTGACCTTTGTGTGTGGATGGCAGATATGCATTAGAGAGAAAATATTTATATATGGCCCCTTGTTTAGTTTTCATTTACCACCTGAGGTCTGACGAACCCCATTTGGATAACATGCCGCTGTGCTGCAGCTCCTGCATGTGTATTTATATTTATATATGGCCCCTTGTTTAGTTTTCACTTCCCACATGAGGTCTAACACCATTTTGATAACATGCCGCTGTGCTCCAGCACGTGTATAATTGAGTCGTAGAGGATTCCCCGCTCCCCCATCTAATAGGACTAGCCCAGTGGCCAGTAAGGACACTCTCACTGTACAGGTAGTAGCAGCAGATGAAACTTAGCCCTAATGGGCAGCCTTCCTCTACTGACCTTTCTTGGTTTCGCCACCGGACACCATCTTGCCTTCTTTGCTTTCCTGGTTGATGCGATCTTTCTGCTTCTTCTTGTTGATGGCATCTTCAGTTCCACGCGTCACCCTTCTCTGCCCGACGCCCTCGGCAGGACGGGACATCTTCTGCCGCTTGATGGAAACGAAGGGGCCCCCAGGGTCTGTAACAGCGTCTGGGTCAGGGGTTCGGCGTTTTCTACCTGGGCCAGCTATCTTGGCGACTCTCTGTGGGTAGACGCTTTGTCAGGGAAGAAATAATCTGCGGGAGACAAAGGATGACATTCAGTACAGTCATAATATCAACCAGGAACAATGTCTGTCCATTAGGGTGAATAGTCAACCCTTAGCTGGACTTGGCAGACATTCTGAAAAGGTTCAATCCTAAAGGCTTGTGTTGCCGGAGCATTCATACTGAGTTACAAAGTGTAAAGGAAGGAGACAAGCACAGCAAACACCTTCACCAGCGTATCTTAGGTAAAACATCAGCGATATCAGTTCCTCTGATATCTCTTGGCTGATGGTCCCTACAGGTGCCCAATCCATAGGCTTTCCGCTTTAAGGCTTAAAGTAGACTTATAAAAGGAGCTGTTAATCCTGCCAACAAATGTGTATTTCTGTTCATCCAGTTCTGATATTCCCACAGCTCTGTTACACAGTACAGCCCTCTCTGGCAGGGCAGAAGACCTGAGATGTCTCTGCTGCAATCAAGTAGCACTTACAGGTCTTATACCTCCCCTAGCCCGTGACTGGGCAATGAAAGGAGAAGCAGCAGACTGATGGTCACATGTCACCCTCCTCTATCATCCTACCAGCATGCTGCTTGTTAGCACATGAGCACTGCAGTACTGTTGTGTCTGTGTGCTGCTTCTCTCCCAGTCTCAGCTCTGCTGCACAGAGGGCTGATACCAAGTTAAATGCAGATACTTGCACAGTTTACATCTAAACAAAAAATAAAACATTTATTGTGGTATTAATCGATACAGAGCTGCCGTTGTGTTTTTAATATCTGCCTGAAGTTCAGCAAAACCTTTTTTTAGTTCTGGCTACAGTGTAGAAGGATTAGGACCCCCCGTGGATTGGAACCCCCGTCAACGTTTGATTGCCGTCTGTGTCCCCGTTAGGGAGATTAACCCCCCTGGTTGTTCTGGTGACCATTATCACTAATAGTGAAAACAAAACCCCGGTGTTGTCACCAGAACAGGAAATTTTCCAACGGGGACACATTCTGCTGACCACCAGGGATTTCCCTCACTTTGGAGGGACTTCCTCTCCCTTCCTGTTGTGACCAATTGGAACAACATTAACCATTCGCAGTCTAATCATTGCAGACAGATGCGTCTTCGGGATTACTCGGTCGCCATCTGTGCAGCACAAAGAGGAATAGCTTTCAGCTGAAGGCTCCAGGCTGCTCTCAGTGCCCTGAAAGAGTTCAATTACAGAAAAATAATAGGCCCAGAAATCAAAGCGAGAGCACTGAAAATGGAAACGGAGACTTCTGTGCGTAACTCAACCCTGCCCTTGTTTATGGTAATCTGTGAAATAGAACTGCGGCGATGTGGCTTTAGGTGAATGTTCAGCGATTGTGTGTTTCAGTTTGCACCGGCTGCATAAGGTAAATAAAGAAGTGACCTGTTGCAGAGTACAGAGGTGAAATGGAAGGTCGTCTTGTCTCAGCTCAGGATCCAATCCACATGAAGCACACAATCTGCATAACATTTGTATGTTCTCACCCCGGGGATCGCTTGGGCTTCCCCCAAAAATCCTATTACATACTTGCTGGGTAATGTTACAGATACAGAAAAATACCTGTTGATCCTGCCAGATATCCAGAGCTCTACAGTTGCCCCCACACCTGTATGTTAAAGTGGACCTTTACTCCCTTCAACTAAAAATCATATCAGCATTCAGCTCTTTATGCTGATATGAAATCTTACATTCATTATTTAAAACATACATAATTTGCTTTTACTTACAATTATTGTTTTTCTACTTCCTGGTACTCTTGGGCATTAGTGATGTAAACTGTGCCAAGACAATGCATCCTGGGAAGGTTACCTCAGCAGAGCATTGCTGGGAAATCTCATCTGTAATCTCACGACATCGTAGGGAAAGGCCTTTTCCTCCCCTGAGATGATGTGCATGGTCACATGTCCTAATCACATGTGCCAGAGTTCCAGGAAGTAAAGGGAGGTATATTAAAGGAGAACTATGAGGTGAGTGCTTTTCACTCACCTCATAGTTCTAGCCGACCTGTGACAAAGACTGTCACAGGTCGGCTCAGTAGATCGGGAGGTGAGCGAACACATACTGGGGTTCGCTCACCTCTCCATCCTGTCACGGCTCTCTGCCGTGACAGGGGAGGGGCTGGATCCCCCCCTTCCCACTCCCACC
>NW_017306324.1:1375164-1382562 GCF_000935625.1 Nanorana parkeri
TCAGCAGAGCATTGCTGGGAAATCTCATCTGTAATCTCACGACATCGTAGGGAAAGGCCTTTTCCTCCCCTGAGATGATGTGCATGGTCACATGTCCTAATCACATGTGCCAGAGTTCCAGGAAGTAAAGGGAGGTATATTAAAGGAGAACTATGAGGTGAGTGCTTTTCACTCACCTCATAGTTCTAGCCGACCTGTGACAAAGACTGTCACAGGTCGGCTCAGTAGATCGGGAGGTGAGCGAACACATACTGGGGTTCGCTCACCTCTCCATCCTGTCACGGCTCTCTGCCGTGACAGGGGAGGGGCTGGATTCCCCCCTTCCTGCTCCGACCCGCCAGCGCTGACTGGCGGAACGGACGGGGGAGGGGGCAGGTACAGCTGGCTCTGCCTCAAGATAGGCAGAGCCAGCTGTCAGTCACGCAGCTGGGCGGATCCCGGAACGATTATCGGGATCCGCTTCAGCGCCTCAGTATACCGCGAGCAGCTGCTCGCGGCATACTGCGGCGTCTCAGTATACCGCGAGCTACAGCTCGCGGTACACTGAGCCTAGGGTGATGGGGAGGACGCTAGTTTGTTTCCTCCCGTTACCCTAAGGAGAACTATGGTGAAAAGACTTAACCCCATAGTTCTCCTTTAATCGGTCCTTAGTAAAAATGGCCACCGTGAGAAGAATGGGGAAGAAAAGAGAAATAAGGTTTGCAGAGAATACAAAGCCGGCAAACATCTAGAAGTATCTATTTGTAGATTGTCATTACTAAACATTTCTAAAGGGTCTTATTTAATTATAAGGGTAAAGGGTTGATTTCCCCTCATTTCCCGATACTATAGAAAATCTTTCAAACGGGCACACAGACGCAAAGGTGGTTGTAGTAAAGTGGGGAAGGGTAAGAACTTCCGCCATTGTTTAAAGCTGCCCATACACCTTGCGAATATTGGACGACGCTTTTCCTCTGATGATCGAACCGGCGTATGATTTTATTACAGTGGCCCCATCCTGCCCCGATTATCGCAAGGTTGGATCAGCAGTAATTAGAAGAAAGCACCTGGACAAATTGTGGTAATTGCCCACACGTATTTTTGTCTGCGCATGAGCAGTGTTAATCGTACAAATTTTGACGTACGGAAACCCCACCAACCTTGCGCAAATCGTGTGATCGACCGAAGTTTTCTAGCCTGCTGGTTAGTCAGAAGTTGATCGATTGTACAGTATGTGCGGTTGTACACTGCCCACCGTACGAATACCGGACGAAAACGCGATCGCATACGTATTTCGTAAGGTGCATGGGCAGCTTTAGTTGATGTTTATTCCTGCAACAGTTGCTTCCCCAATTTCTTGTGCAGGAGTGATAGAAACATGAAGTGTGAGGAAAATGTCCCCAATGGGGTCACAGACAAGCCAACTTCCTGCACTCTATCCAAAACGATATATATATATATATATAAAATAAATTCTTCTGCCTAAATTGGGCCGGCATAAAACCTATTTATAAATGAGTCAGTGAACTGAAGGGTGTTTTGTATATTTGCCTGGCCTTGTTGTATGAACAAAGTATCACACACCCTGAAGTAATGACACGGCACAAAGTTTACACAGAAAATTAAGCCAACGCGTCCCAGAGCAGAGGCGGGCCAAAGTCATCACTATGCAAAATGTATACAAAACATCCGACCCACCTTGGCAAAATCTGACTTTTCGAATGATTCACTATAATGTCAGGCAGCTATTCTTCCATTGCTGACTATTTCAGGTTTCAGAGGCTCCATCTAGTGTCCAACAAACGCTCCAGTCATTTAAATTGTAGCCTCACTGTATGTAATAAAGATGTCAAAAAAAAATGATATATAGATATGTCTATCTATATAGATATAGATATATATCTATATATAATTTTTTTGGCATCTTTATTACTATCTATCTATATACAGTGATACCTTGGTTTACGAGCATAATTCGTTCCGGCAGCATGCTTGTAATCCAAAGCGCTTGTATATCAAAGCGAATTTCCTCATAGGAAATAATGGAAATTCAGATGATTTGTTCCACAAACCAAAAATATTCATATAACAATGATTACAATACTGTAATATAATACTGTACAAAATATAAAGAAAAATAAACCAATTACCGGTTACCTTCGTGGCCGGTGTGAGGGGGACGAGAGAGAGGAGGATTATTGTGTAGGACGACTTCACTATCACTAGCGGAATCACTGCTATCTCTTGACTCAATGGAATCTTTTTCATTTCGTGAAACCTTAAGAAGGAATCTATTCAATGTGACATTGCATTGTCGTTAAAGAGACTCATCGCTCGCACAGCTACAACCTTATTCGGGTGGCGCTTTTCTACAAAATTTTGCTCTTATAGCAAGACATTGCTTGTATATCAAGGCAAACTTTTCCAGAAATGTTTGCTTGTCTTGCAAAACACTCCAAGTTACTTGTAAACCAAGGTATTACTGTATATCTATATATCTATATATATATCTTATGAAACTCGCATGAGAGCTCCAAATGTCCTCTAGAAACTGCTGTCCAGCTGCAGAAAGGGACATTAGGGATATGACTTTACCCCAAGCTAGAGTTTCTAGCACGGTGGGTATTATCAATCACGCACCATTGGCTCATTGATCAATAGTCCAGGGATAGCGATTGATTCCTAAAACACATGTAGTCGTATCACATACGATTACATGCGGCGTGCCGGTGTTCAGATGCAGTGGCCGTCACCCAGTCATTAACTTAAATGGGTGACAGCTGACGCTTGTAAAACAGCAGACTATGGATTCCCACTTGCAAGTTCCTGATGCAGAAATCCCTAATCGCACCTAAATTATAGGTGTGAATGGAGTCTAAAGACAATGAAATGCGCCCATATGTCAGTCTAAATAAGTGCCAAATCCAGTACTATGTGACGGATAATGTAAACAAAAACCTTCCTTTACGTTCCCTGAGCCAAGTCCTCCTTCATTAGTATCTCACACGCTCCCCCTCTCAGACACTGCAGCTCACAGTGGAAGGTCTCAGCAACAGAGGCAGTGCTGTCGTCCAGAGTGGGCAGCGCTAGGTGTGGCCAGGAGCTGATTGACAAGCTACAGGCTAGTGAATCTGCAGTGACAATGCCGATAGCCAAATCCCCTGCAATGCCTTCTCCGTAGTGAATGCCGACACAGCCTACATTACAGTGACAACTCTGCTCTGAATTCAGAAGCAGTGCAGCATTGTCACCACATCACAGGAAGCTGTGGAATTCACTGGCAGGATTTGTGAGACTTTGTAGGCTAAGAAAGAGAAAACTGGAAGTGTAGATAGAGTTATAATTAAAGGGTAAGTTCACTCGCAGAAAAAAAAAAAGAAGGTACAAGTACCTTCTTTTTGCAATACACGACGCGCGGCTGTTTTAGTGTTCAGAAGCACAGGCGGAATAGCTGCGGGAAACCGCGCGATCCGCCCGGTGCGGCTGTGATGCCATTCGAAAATAATGGCACCCACAGCGCGATCAGTTCACACCTAGGCGACTCCTGACCGTGCAAGATTGCCACGCGGTGAGGTGTTGCCTAGGTGTGAACCTAGACTCAGCGTGCGGCTGAAGTGAACAAGCCCTAAAAAGTTAAAAAGAGCAAATACCTAAAATCTAGAAAGTGAGACGATTATTAACAATCGGTGCCATAAGCACTGACAGTCTGCAGAGTGCCATCATCAAAGGTGATCAGAATTCAGGTCACTGAGGTTACATCAGTAAAAGGGAACCGCAACTGTGTGCAATAGGTTACTGCACATCGCAATGCTCATTATAGAATAAGTCTCATTAGCTTAGATCCTTCAGCTGCCTCCTTTCCTGACACAAGACGTAGGAAGTCACGTACACAATAGGATAAGCCAATGACTCTGGCAGGTGTACAATACAAAGACAGCGACATCCCCGCAGTGTCTGATCCCACAGGCCTTTGTATGGAGATCTGATGCAGATCACACACACACGGCTGATTACACACACACACTAATACCTGTACCTGCACCCATGACTGATTACACACACACTAATACCTGTACCTGCACCCATGAATGATTACACACACACACTAATACCTGTACCTGCACCCATGACTGATTACACACACACTAATACCTGTACCTGCACCCATGGCTGATTACACACACACACACACTAATACCTGTACCTGAACCCAAGGCTGATTACACACACACACACTAATACCTGTACCTGCACCCAAGGCTGATTACACACACACACACACACACTAATACCTGTACCCATGGCTGATACACACACACACACTAATACCTGTACCCATGGCTGATACACACACACACACTAATACCTGCACCCATGGCTGATACACTAATACCTGCACCCATGGCTGATTACACACACACACACCTGCACCCATGGCTGATAACACACACACACTAATACCTGTACCCATGGCTGATAACACACACACACACACACACTAATACCTGTACCTGCACCCATGACTGATTACACACACACCTGCACCCATGGCTGATAACACACACACACACACACTAATACCTGTACCCATGGCTGATACACACACACACACATACCTTTACCCATGGCTGAAAGACACTCAGAAACATACCTGTACCCATGGCTGATACACACACACACACACTAATACCTGTACCCATGGCTGATACACACACACACACACACTAATACCTGCACCCATGGCTGATTACACACACACACACCTGCACCCATGGCTGATAACACACACACACACCTGCACCCATGGCTGATAACACACACACACACTAATACCTGTACCTGCACCCATGACTGATTACACACACACCTGCACCCATGGCTGATAACACACACACACACACACACTAATACCTGTACCTGCACCCATGGCTGATAACACACACACACACACACTAATACCTGCACCCATGGCTGATACACACACTAATACCTGTACCTGCACCCATGACTGATTACACACACACACACACACCTGTGCCCATGGCTGACTGGCTTTTTTGTTTCAAGTCTTTGTGTAGAAGGAAACAAAAACACATTATTAATAATTGAAGTACAATGGAGCAAATCATGCAAAGCGTGAGCTTTCCATACCCATCATCTAGTACACGTACATATGCACATACTAGATGCAGACTTGTCTGATCCGGGAGAACCGTTCATAAGTCCCAACTACTTCATGTGTGATCCTTTGCAAACCAAAACACACATTGAGTTGAGTAAAAAGACACTGGGGGGGAATCAAAACTGGAGCAGATTTGCCCATGGCAACCAGCTTCTCTCTCTCATTTTCAAATCTTACCTGAGGAAATTTAAAAAAGAGAAGCTGATTGGTTACCATGGGCAACTGCTCCAGTTTTGATAAATTCCCCCCACTCTCCTCACTGCTAGAGCCGGCGTGGGACACTGCAGCTGTGCCACACTGGCAATATACTGAGAGCTGAGCGATGATGCTACCACTGATTGCTCAGCTCACGGACTGTCAGTCACTGCTCCCTGCAGGGATTCCCATCTCTGTTCCTTCAGTGCTCATTGGGGGAACTGGGAGGGAAGGGGCAGGGAAAGCCAGCTCTGGCTCTAGAGAGGCCCCCTATGTGATAAGCACAGAGTAAGTGACAGGTCCTCTTTATTAGACACAGAGGGGATTTATAAAAACTGGAGCAGACAAAATCTGGAGCAGCTGTGCACGGCAACCAATTAGCTTCCATCTTTCATTTTCAAATCTTAACTGAACAAACTAATGAGAAACTGATTGGTTGCCATGGGCAACTGCTCCAGATTCTGTCTCCTCCAGTTCTGATAAATCCCCCCCATAGTGTCACCTATTGACCCCACTGAAGCTCAGATCGTGCTTTCACCAGCAGACAGTCTGCATCCAAATGTGTGCACCCGGAACTGAATGGATGTGCGGGTTCGGGTCAGCGTGTAGCCACGCCCTGTCATCAGGATGTACAGGTGATTGCATGCAGTTACAGGATGCACGTCCCTCTGGGAGCTGGTCTCTGCATGGACGCATGACTTATGGATGTGAAATACCTAGTGAATGAGGCCTTAGGTCTACTCTAATGCATTTACAAAAGCTACCAAGACTTTTCCCCGAAAGTAAGACCTACCCCGAAAGTAAGACCTAGCACTATCTTCAGAGATTTCTGTAATATAAGACCTGCCCCGGAAATAAGACCTAGTTCAGCTTTTGCCTCAGCTTTTACGGTACATAGAAAGCTGCCGCTGAAAACTACATTTCCCAGCAGGCAGCAGCATGGCCAGTGGGGTCGGAGTGAGGTCAGGTGAGGTGAGGGAACATCTGACCGGTCCGTGCGACGAGGTGGCTCCCTGGAGGGCATTAGAGAGGAGAGCTCCAAGGCAGCTGCAGCCTTCAGGTACCGTGTGCTGTACAGTACATTCCATATCTCTGCTCTGTGTGACACCTGTGTGCCTCGGCTTCCGCAGCATATTTTATCTCTATTTAAATTATGGTAGAAAAAAAAAGTATGTGGAGGGGCTGCTCAATGGAGAGGAAAAAAAAATAAGACCTAGTGTGTTTTTTTGGGGGGGAAAAAATATAAGACAGTGTCTTATTTTCGGGGGAAACCGGTAACTTCGCTGTGAAGACTAAAATAGTTGTTCAGACGCACAGGTACTGAGGACCCTCAAGTCATTCAGAGATATAGATGACGCACAGGCCATGCACTGCTCTATACGGTAGCAGCTGCTGGGATAGTTCAGTTAGTGGAACTCTCATCACAACAATAGCAATTTATGAAAACTGGAGCAGTTGCCCATGGCAACCAATCAGTTTCTCTCATTTTCAAAGCTTAACTGAACAAACTAAAAGAGAAGCTGATTGGTTGCCATAAACAACTGCTCCAGATTCGGTCTGCTCCAGTATTCATACATGTTGTATATGTAAACAAAACAAAAAACACAGGAAATGGAGATACACAAACACGCGGATGTAAACATTGTCCAACCTGTCAGGTTTCTATTTAAAGAATCAGATAATTATTTAAATAGAAATAAACAGGTCAGACAGGTGGCATCGCCACACCCTTCCCCAGCAGAACTCTGTCTATAGATAATTCTATGTGTTCTATATCCCCCCCAGAACACAGCAAACGCCCCCTCCCCCATGTACAGTCTGTATAAAGTAGTATCACCTTTCCCCTCCAAGACACAGGGATGCCATATGTCCGGCTTCCAACATCCCAGACATTACATGAGAAAAGTCACCCTACCAACAGACAGGGGATACAGGTTTCAGCTGTCCTCATGTTACACAAGCAGCAGCATCCCCGCACCCCCCAGGGGGCACAGTGCTCCACATCCCTCCAAAAACAGAGATGGCAAATGTTCAGCTACCAA
>NW_017306324.1:1383206-1414337 GCF_000935625.1 Nanorana parkeri
TCCCCCAAACACACAGGGTTGCCATAGCGCCGCCCCCACTCAGTCCAGGCATCCCCGCTACCTCCCCCTCCGCACTCCGGGACACATGAAGTCCACTCTCACACAAAGACGGGGACCCGGGGATTCCGGATTCGGCGTCACCCCGCTGACTCACCCTCACAGGCCTTCAGCTACTGACAAGAGGCCTCCGTTGGAGACAAGCCCGGGCCCAGCCCCCGCCGCTTCGGAGGCCGATCCCTGCCTTTCCTCTGGTGCTGCAGAAGCCTCGCACAGGCCGCCTCTCTCTCTGCTCGGGTCCCGAGCCCCCCCCCACCGGGGCCCTGCGAACATCCACAGCCCTCCCCTGGACGCACTTCCTGAAGCCTTCAGTCGCAGAGCACGTGACCGGGGGCTCCTGGGGGTCACGTGACGCGGGTGGAGAGAACACAGGACTCCGTCTCCTGGTCACGTGAGGGCCTTACGTCACCTCAGCTCGGCGTTAGATGGTCTTCAAGAAAATGGCGCCCTGTTTGGAGACACATTTTAAACAAAACAAATTGATCTCTGCTTTTCACCGGCGTTTATTTTGGAATCAAAACTGGAGCACACAAAATCTGGAGCAGTTGCTCGTACAAACCAATCAGCGTCTCTTTTCAGTTTGTACATTTAAGCTTTGAAAATGGAACAGTAAAGCTAATTGGTTGCCATGGGAACTGCTCCAGATTTTGTCTGCTCCGGTTTTGATACCTCCAACTCTATTATTACAGAGGACAACAAGTGCTTCCTCATTGGGAAGTTTTTGACAGATTCTTTTCTGCCTCCATTATGTAGACCGTGATGCCATCCCATTGGCCCATTGGATAGTGATGGGAATAGTTACAATAATGTATCAATTTATTTTATGTGCCATCTGTGCACAATTAGGCAGACTTCCCTTCACTTCCTGCCCTATAGACACAACAGAAAGTGAGAGAAAATCACTGCAAAGTGAGCAAAAGTTCATCCTAGTAACTAGTATGATCTCTAGGACGTAGGTCATGGGAGAGTTTTTTTCAGCGGAATCATCAATTTCACCTACAGCATAATGCAAACAGAGCTGAAAGCGGGTGGCTTGGTGGTCAGTGCTCTTACCTTATAGCACTGAGGTCCTTAGTATTCTTGCCGGGATTTGAACTATCTGCATGGAGTTTGCATGTTCTTCCTGTGCTTGTGTAGGTTTCCTCCCAGCCTCCAAAGAGATGCTTGTAGGAGACTTGGACATAGCAACATAGCATGTGAAGTGATACAGCCCTTTGCTTTCCTTGACATACCTTGTAGGGGTTAATAAGGGTTGCCACCTGTCCTGGATTCACCTGGACAGTCCGGGTTTTGAGTCCTGTATGTGCTGTTTCCGGGTTCCAGGCCAGCTGAAAACCAGATGCAGAACAGACAGGACTCAAAACCCGGACTGTCCAGTTGAATCCGGGACAGGTGGCAACCCTAGGGTTAATGCAGTGCCTTTTTTTCTTTTTAACAGGTCCGCGATCCTTAAAAGAAGCTTGTGGTACACAGGGTGTGTGTAATGTGCCTGTCCCCTCCCCCTTGCACTTTTTGCCCGACCCTCAACCCCGACGCTGGGTGTGGCTGCATAAATATAGTACCTGTTAGTCTATGTTCACACCTTTACACTGTGTAAACCTGCGTGTTGGGTCGCTGCGGTGCCGTTCATTCTTAATAGCACCCCCAATGCGCAGGCATTTCGGATAAATAAATGCCAAACAAGCCTTAAAATTGTGCGAAAATTATGGTACCCAAAGTTGCCCAAATGTGACATTTTAAAAGCCTTTAGCGTTAACAGTGAGTGATGGTCCTAGAATGATTCCTCTCACTTGCGGTGATATGTAACTTGTGTGGCGCAAGTGTCGCTTTCACATCCAACATGCATTTGTTTGTACATTTTTTTTTTTTAATTTAACTTTATTGCTATAGGGGGTTCGCGACTAACAAAACAGAAGAGGTACTGTGCAGAGTCCATACATACAGCATATGAACATATACTGAGAATGACACCCAGCATACAGGACAAGTTACGTGCTACTGTGAAGCATTCATACATATAGAAATTACACACGGCATGGAGAACAAGAAGTGTTACTGTGCAAGGTCCATACATACAGAATAAGAACAGATACTGAGAATGACACCCGGCATACAGGACAAGAGAAGTGGTACTGTGCAGAGTCCATACATACAGAATAAGAACAGATACTGAGAATGACACCCGGCATACAGGACAAGAGAAGTAGTACTGTGCGGAGTCCATACATATAGGATAAGAACAGATACTGAGAATGACACCCGGCATACAGGACAAGAGAAGTAGTACTGTGCGGATTTCATACACAAGGAATAGGAAACGAGCTGAAAGTTATATTCAGAGATTTTATCGGTTCCGTTGTCGCAGTCTATATACAGATATTATCATTTAATCTTGGAGCCCATGAAAGGAACAGTCACTGGGATTTTATCGAAATGTGGTTTATTAAAAGCGTATTCATCACATTAATACTGTAACATGGCACTCAGGGAGGAGGTGTTTGGCTGATTCGCTCAGCGTCCTTCACATCCTTATTTAAAAAAAACAAGGACTAGCTTCTTCACTGGCACGTGTTGTAAATCTGGATTTGTTGGTTGATGGCATTGAGGATGTCTTTCATTTTCTCTTCCAGGCCTTCCAGCTGCTTTGCTTTATCTTGAAGAATAATCTCATTTTTCTCATAGGCGACCTCCAGTTCTGGAAGAAGAATCACATTTAGGAGAAGGTTAGCCCCGGTATTCAAAAAACATGTTTGTCATAGACTGTGGGACTGAGTTACTAAAGTGCACCTCTAGGAATTGGTTTACGTTTTGGATAGCATTGGGAAGAGTTAGATCCTCTATCTAGTTTTTATTGGAGAGATTGACCGAAAATTAAATCCAAAGTTTTTAGAGCTGTCCCCAGGACAAGAGGTAAGTGGAGATTCCCCAATGGGGACACCTATTCCAGGGGCAACTGTTTAAAATGGTAAGGAAGGGGCAGGCAAGCTTTAGCACCATCAGGTCTATCTATGTGCCTGAACCTTCTACTAGCAGCAGTTTTGGATTTTTTTTTTCTTACCATCAAGGGCGTAACTAGAAATCACAGGGCCCCATAGCAAAATTTTGTATGGGGCCCTGTGATTTATAGTTATGCCTTTGCAGAGCCCACCTGAGATCCCACACAACCAACCTGAGAGTGACCCTGGAATGCCCGACATAGACTCTCTATGGTGGGCTCTGCAGGGTCTCAGGTGGGTTGGTCAAACCCTCTTACCCCCCGATCCACTGCCCGCCCCCTCCTCCGTCGCCGGGCCCCACCTCCTCTTCCATCACCGGGCCCCACCTCCTCTTCCATCACCGGGCCCCACCTCTTCTTCCGTCATCGGGCCCCGCCTCCTTTTCCATCACCGGGCCCCGCCTCCTCCTCTGCTGCTGACGCCGGGCCCAGCCTCCTCCTCCACGCGCCACTGCACAGATCCCTTACAGTTTGTCAGTGATCTAACAGCGACAAGTTCCTCCTCACACCTGCCAGTGACAGCCAGCAGCCTGAGATGCCATAGCGACCCAGTCAGCCCGCCCGGCATCAGGGGGATGTCCTGGCCGGGCCCCCCTGTGCCCCAGGCCCCATAGCAGTCGCCTGGGCTGCTATGGCGATTGTTACGCCACTGCTTACCATGACAGAGTCTCTTTAAGTAATTGCCAATTGGCTACACCCACTATCCTAAAATAAGAGAACTTATCAGGAAGCTGGGTGGCGGTATCAGGAAGCTGGGTGGCGAGTCATTACATGTCGCCCGGCTTCCTGATTGGCCGGGAAGCCTGCTCCATGCTCCCTCGTCACCAGGGAGCTGGCTTCTCGGCCAATCAGGAAGATAAAGGTGCCTTTGTTGCCATTAAGGGAAGTGTACAGTTCCGCTTTAAGAAGTCTCTACTGCCCTTTTTATATAACAAACTCACAAATGTGGTGCAGTGCCACGTTTTACCAGCAGGAGGTGCTGCAGGCTAAATCTGTATTGACAGCTTGGGGTTCTGGTGCACCCAGGAAGCTGTAGATGGAACTCCCTCTCCATTATTAAACCCAGGACAGAAGCAGGTGAATTAAACGTACCTTGCAGCTTCTTCAGCTTATCCTGAGCGTTGCCTAGAAGCTGCTTTGCTTCATCCCTTAGCTGGTCTGCTTTATTCTTGGCATCCTTTATGTTTTTGGCTTTGTGTTCGACAAAGTTCTTTACCATTTTATATTTATCTCCAAGCTGCCCGTCCAGCACCTTAAAGAAACACAAAGGCTTAGTAAATGCATAAGATCGCCGAGAAAATGATGCAACAGTAGAGTGGAAACACTTAATTGTAGGAGGAACACCTGAAGCTCCAAGGCAGACAGGGACACCATCAGGGACCATGACATGGAGAGCTCAACAGTTGGGATCTATGAAACCTGACGCATGCACATCCTTGTGTATAACTTAAAGGAGAACTATGGGGTTAGGGCTTTTCCCCATAGTTCTCTTTACGGTAACGGGAGGACACAAACTAGCGTCCTCCCGTCATCCTGAGCTCAGTATAACGGGAGCTACAGCTCACGGTATACTGAGACGCCGCAGTTGAAGCAGATCCCGACAATTATGTCTGGATCCGCCCAGCTGCGTGACTGACAGCTGGCTCTGCCTATCTAGAGGCAGAGCCAGCTGTACCCGCCCCGTCCGTTCCGCCAGTCAGCGCTGGCGGATCTGACAGGGGGGGGGGGGAATCCAGCCCCTCCCCTGTCACGGCAGAGGGCTGTGACAGGATCGAGAGGTGAGCAAACGCTGGTATGTGTTCGTTCACCTCCCGATCTACTGAGCCGACCTGTGACAGTCTCATTGTCACAGGTCGGCTAGAACTATGAGGTGAGTGAAAAGCACTCGCCTCATAGTTCTCCTTTAATATCAAGTTTGTAGGGAGTGGCTCTTTCAAAATGTAGATAGTTGACAAGAAGTCTACCAAATCCAACATGATCGGTCAATGGAGTATTTCCATGGCTTCCATGCAGTAGCACATCCTACCTTCTTTGCCTCGTTGGCCTTATCAAGTGCCGCATTAGCTGTCTCCTCTGCTCGAGTTGCTGCCAAGCTGTTCCCTGCCCGCTTGACTTTCAGGGCATCGATTTGCTTATCCAGATCATTCACGCGATCCATAGCCTCGTTCAGGCGATTCTCAGCGCTTGAGGTGTCTAATTGGATCTAAAGTGACCACACAGACGATCCATCCAATTATTATACAGGATTTATATAGCGCCAACAGTTTGCGCAGCGCTTTACAATATAAGGAAGACATTATAATTACAATACAATTCAAGACAAGATGGTAAGGTGGGCCCTGCCCCTGAGGGCTTAAAATCTATAATTAAAAAGAATATACAAGGACAGCCACCAAAGAACAAAGATGAGGTTATTGCGTCCAGTCAGAATTCAGTTTAACTGTTACCGTATGAGGAACATGACTTCTGATTGGTTGTTGGGGTTACTTCACTTTGCTCCTTGTTTAATTCAGTGAGCCCACTAGTTTTATGAGCAAGGAGAGTACAAATCATAGAATAGAAAGGGTTCACCTGTTTATTTTTGGTAGAATGGTTTGTTTGACTGGATATTACACAGATAACCGTTCCTTTGATTGACTGAAATGATGCAAACCATCTGATTCTTTCCATCTTCAAAGGGCCATTGTTATGCTGGGCAAATATGTAACAATTTTCAAGAGATATCAAACCAGCTTATGATGGTTGATAAGGATTAAATGACAGCCTACCATGAACAGGGTTTTTATCAACTCAACTGCCCATTGGTTGATTGAAAACAGTGAATCACTTTACATTGGAACATTGAATCAAAATTAAGGTGACCCCATCAGCATTGGGTCACTTATTTAAAATGCCAGCCCTTCCCGTTGGCCCAAGTCATGAAACAACACCACTTCATTGCCCTATAGTCATGTATAAAAACCTGCTCCGCCAGCTGCAGGCAATGGGTCCTTCCACCAGTTCATACACTACTAGAGGGCGTATGAGCAGGTGGAAAGCACCACTGTCTGTGGTGGGGGAGAATCTGTAACCCACCTGGAAGGGTCAAATACCTTCAGCAGAAGTATAGTGGCAAGTTTTCCAGACATGGACCATCAGAGAGGCAAGTATTAATTAGACATGTGCGATTCGTTTAGTTCCGAATCAAAATTCGTACGGATTTTCCAAAATTCAGACATTCGGACACATCCAAATCCCAATGCATCCAAATGTGTCCGAATCTCTGTTTCTGAATTTAAGATCCCGTCCGAATTATGTTCAGAAACTAAATTGAATCGAACATGTGACTTTTCTGGCCAATCAGATGTGTTTTTCGGTTGAATGCATCCAAATGGGTCTGAATCTGAATTTATATATATATATAATACTAGGGATGCACCGATGCCGGTATTTCGTTATCGAGTACCGATAAAAAAAATGTCGGTACCCGCCGATACCGAATACTGATATTGGAAGTCCCATTCAGGAAGCCAGGTGGCGTGTAATGACTCGCCACTTGGCTTCCTGATTACCCGGGAAGCCGGGCGGCGTGTAAAGACTCGCCACCCTGCTTCTCGATTAGCATGGAAGCCATCCCCATGCTTCTAGTCACTAGATGACGAGAGAGCATGGAGCTGGCTTTCTGGCCAATCAAGAAGCCGGGCGCCTTGTAATGACGCGGAGCCCGGCTTCCTGAATGGCCGGGAAGTCGGATCCATGCACTTCATGAAGGCCGGTTTCCCGGCCAATCACAAAGCCGGGCAGCAAGTCATTGCATTACTGATTGGACGAGAGAGCATGGAGCTGGCTTCCTAATACCGGAAGTATCGGGCTAGGCATCGGAGCATTTGGGCGAGTACTCGTACTCGCTCGAATACTCGGCATCGGCACCGATACCAATACTAGTATCGGTGCATCCCTATATAATACTTAAACTGATGCTCTAAGACCCGAATGAAGACCAGAGTACGAATAGCATTCGAAAGCTCTCGAATGCCATTTGGGTCTGAAAGCCTCAGCTTTAATATAGTTCCCAGACTCGTATTGCTTTCTGAAGCTCCCGAATGGTATTCGGGTCTGGGAGCTTCAGCTTTAGTAATAATATCTGTATATGGTTTTTTGTGGTATTCGCAACAAATATTCGTAAACACATCCGAAACTAACGACAATTCTTATTTCGTCCGAAACCCAAACCGAATTGAATTTTGGATCCGAATCCTGAAATATCCAAACCAAATTTTTCCACAGCTTACATATCCAGTATTAAAGTGACATTAAACCCTCAGATTTTTTAACATAAACTAATACTGTAATGTGTGCCTTGCTGTAATCCATGGTAGTTTCTCTACTCTTTGCTGCTCTTCCTTTTAAATCCTCATGTCTTCTCATGCTGGGGGAGAACTTCCCTTTGCAGCTGAGTGCCTCTTCCTGTAGTGCTGGCTCAGGTTGTGAACCTTCACACAGACACCATGTATCCATTCCAGAGACAAGGCAGTCTGCTGCAAAACAGAAGTTCTGCCCAGCATGAGAACAGATACACATTTAAAAAGGAAGAGCAGCAAAGAGAAGGGAAACAACCATGGATTACAGTAAGGCGCACATTACAGTATTGTTTTATGTTAAAAAATCTGAGGGTTTAATGTCACTGTAATGACCTTCTTTTACACTGCTGGCTTTTTGTACATGCGGTAGATAGTAGGATCACTTTAAGAACACATGATCAGATTTTCATGTCTATGGCCGGCGTTGGAGATATAAATCTATATTCTCGGGTAACTTATTCAATCGAAATAAATTCTTTGTAGAAACCTTCATACAGACGGGAGGCTTACCGCTGTCAGCTTTGTCTCTGTGTCTATAATGTCATCGGTGGCGCTTTGGATGGCCCCCTCGGCAGCACTTTGAGCTTTCTTGGCATCTTCCAAAGCTTTCTTCACAGACTCCGCTGTACTCTTCACATTCTCAGCCCGGATCCTAGAAAATATAATGAGTCTTCCTGATTGGATGGAAATTGAACTAAATGTTTAGGGGAGGCCTTCATACTGCATCTCCGTTGGCAAATTTAAAGGATAATCTACAGATATTCTACATTGACACTGTAATGTGTATGTTCGGCTTCACATTGCATGACCAAGCCAAGTCCATACTTACTTGGCTCGCTTGGCCTCGTTTAGCAGCTGTTCAGCCCTACGAACATCAGTGGCCGTGTGGTCCAAAATGGAGTCAACGTCGGACAGGGCGTTCACCCGATCTTTGATTTCTTCTGCAAGACGCTGGATCTGCTGTGGAGTAGCGGGAATGGAGAGATCCAGGACTCCGCTCGCCACTTTCTCAATGCTGTCCGGGTCCGCTCCTTCCTCTTTTCACACAATACAAAGACATGTGATAATGAAGTAGCGTTCTGTAGCCCAAGCGACTTACATTGTGCATGATTTTAAAGTTAAGTCTGCCTAAGACCAGGAAAGTCAGGAAATCACCAGCACTCAGTAGTAAAGATAAATATGTCCCTTTTATTGGACAGAAAGCATCACAGACATCCAAATAAACCGACGTTTCGGGGCCGCGCAGGGTTCCTTCCTCAAGGTTCCTTAGCAACCTAAGGCCGGGACTGCTGTGAGGAGTGCGGAGGGTCTCGCCATCTACTTACATCTGCCTAAGACCAGACGCCACAAAAACAGCTGCTGTTACCTGTATTACCCACCTAAAAAATATTCTCTGCCCCTCTCTGATTAGGGTTACCAACTTTTCTTCAAGCGAAACCGGAACACTCTAGCGAATATGTTGTAGCTTATTCATATGTAAATAGTGCAGCCCATTCATATGTAAATTACATTTAGTATCACTTTGTTATTGGGGCCTATCTTCCTCTGGCTCAGCCCTGCCAGCTGCAATTCCAGTGCCCAATGAGAGTGCCTCAGAGACCAGTAGACGGCGCTCTTGGATCTGCATTTAGCCATCAAGTCAGAGAAAGTCAAGACCCAGACTATTTACAAACCCTGGCAGAAATCTTGTGAGCTTTCTGTGCTCCCTGCCTAAATGCTATTGAATACATTGCTATGTGGTCTCCTCCCCAATGTCATGGAGATCAGGAAAGGGGGGGGTATTCTGTAGTCCTAACACACTTCCTGTCTTAGGGAGACAGCACTGCTCCTCCATAGATACTGGCAGGCTATCCAGGTGGGAAAAGCTATAAAAGAAGAAAAGCTTTAGTAATAACTAATGCAGCCACCACATCTAAGGACGGGTAAGCTGCAATATATTATATTGTTGTTCTTGGGTTTAGATACGCTTTGATGTTTTTAAGAATTACCTTTCTATGTTACTCTACCTTACAACTTGGGCATTGTTAATGTTTATTCACCTTATTGACAGGATTTATTCAAACCTGTGATTGGCTCACTGCTTCTCCAAGGAGTCTGCACAGAGCCTGCTGTCAAATTACAGGAGGCTTGTTGCATAGAATATGGCATCCCCTGCATGTCTTTAGATTTTGGATTCGGCATCGAGCTGCATCATGCTGTTGATGTCATCAATAAGGCTGAAGAGGGACTTAGTTTCCTATGTGCATTGCCATTTTACTCATCAACAGAGCTTCTAGCTATGGCTAGGTGAGAGCCCACAGAGTTTGGTCACCCTAGATATGTGGCCCCAACATTATTTAGATGATCATTTGTATATCTAAGTCACTTACGGTTCAGAAAGTCTTTAATTTGCTGGATGAGCTGCTGCAGTTCTTTATTAGAGCGCTCCACTCTGCCTTTCGTCTCACTGGCACGATCAAGAGTGGCCTGGGCCCTCTGCTTAGCTTTGTCTGCCTTTGCCTTCGCCTCTGCCACCTGAGTCATCAAGACAGGAGAACATTAGAGAAGACATACAGGGACAAATAAACTTTTTAGATGAAATCACAGGCAGGTCCTCAGTGAGCAGAAAGGTATTATGTATTTTTTTAAAGGACATTTGGGTGTACATGATTACATGTGACCACTTCTGGACTTTGAGACTAGATTGTCCACTGTATAAATACAGCAAAAGGTTTGGTTTGTGCCCATTCATGATTGAATTAATCAAAGGAGCTAGTATGGACAGGAAGCAAAATGGCAGCCATCAGGTCAGGAGCTCATTAGGGTCCCATACGTCTATCTTGGATTCCGGAGCCAGCTGTGAGTTCTTGATCACCCATTGCTGGCCACCTACTGCAAATGTGCCAGATGCAAGGAGACTGGTTCTGTTGGTTTTTGGCTGACTGGTTTTTCATGACTGGATTAATCAACGGAGTCTGCTAGTACAGACAGGAAGCAAAATGGCAGCCATTAGGCCAACTGCAGTTATACTCTGCAGAGTAAAGTCACTCACCGTCAGTGCAATATGCCAAATGCCTGAGAAAAGTTGCAGGGGAAAAGGTCTATAGGAGATGAGCCCATTGCAGAGGAACTTCACCCGGGTTTGAAAAAAGTCAACAAATGCTGTAGCTGCTGACTTAAAAAATGAAACCACATACTTACTAGGAAGCTCGTGCAGCTTGTTAGGGTCCCATACCGCCATGTTGGATTCGGGAGCCAGCTGTGACTTCCTGATTACCCTCAGACAGCAACCTACTGCATAAGCGTCAGATGCAAAGAGACTGGTTCTGTTGGTGTTTCATGGTTGGATTAATCAACAGAGTCTGCTACCACAGACAGGAAGCAATATGGCTGCCATTAGGCCAAATGCAGTTATACTCTGCAGAGTAAAGTCACTGACCGTCAGTGCAATATGCCAAATGCCTCTGAGAAAAGTTGCAGGGGCAAGGGCCCATAAGGGAAGAGCCCATTACAAAGCTGCTGAAAAAACACATATTTACTAGGCCAAGAAGTCCAGCATTCTCTCCCTAGAACCCAAACACTTTGCAGGTTGGTTAGGTCCCATACCGCCATCTTGGATTCAGGATCCAGCAGCGAGTTCCTGACCACCTAGAGCCGGCCACCTACAGCGCATGTGCCAGATGCAAGGGTGCAGGGAGAGCCTCCTGGGACATGTGATACACTGCTGATGTCCTCAATGAGGCCAAAGGGGACCTCATTTCTCTGGCTGTGTACATTGTGCCAGTGTGCCATTCTAATCATGAGCCAGAGCGCATGGTTTTGTACCTTTTGCAGTAAGACATCCACTTCTCCCAAGGCTCTCTGCAGTTCTTCTTCAGCATGCTTGGCGCGGTCCAAAGCGTTGTCAGCGGTTGCAACAGCACCATTGCAGTTCAGACCCCCGCAGAGCCTCTTTCCTTCATCATCTCGGCATCCGGCAACCCCGCAGGGGCTCTCTGAGCAGGAAGCGTCTCCGGAGGCCCCACAAACCTGTGCAATAGAATTGCTGTTGAGTTTGATGCAGTTTCATCCTATAACTGTTATTGTTCAACAAATATTTCCAACTGTTAAAGGGTAACTCCAGCTGGAAGCTAAATGCAAAGATGCCGGAACCGTTATACCCGCCAAAAGATTAATAAAGTCACAGACATCCTCTTCTGTCTACTCCTTGTTTTGTAGTTCAGAGAAGATAACTAGGAAAGCTGAGCTCTAACATTGTATGAGATTTCAGTTCAGTACACGGGAAGATACATGGACACTGAAATTCTAACAGGATCAACAGGAATGTTTAAATGCTCTTAGCCTGAAAAAAGAAAACGAATGCAGACACTACCTCTAAGGTCTGGTAAGCTGCAATACTTGACATTTATATTCTTTAATATTAAATATTTATATTCTTTCATATTTAACCCTTTAATATTAAAACAAAAACAACTTTAAATAAATCTCTAAGACTTAAAAACGTTAACACTACAAACCTCTGATTGCCATGCATTGTGAAAACAAACCTTTTCATTGACATTCCTCAGGTCGAGTGTGTTCACTTTAGCGGTCACATCACCGAGCGCCCGGCGGTTAGCTGCGTTCTTCCGGTTAAACTCAGCCAGGTTTCTCGCTATCAGCTGCTCCGTTTTGTGACGAGTTTTGGCCGAGTCGCTAACAGGGCTGGGGACGTTGATCGCTGACACGTTGGCCAGCTGCTCAGCCTGTCTTGACTGGGAGTAGGAACGGAGGATGCTGTCATAGGCCCCTGTGCCAAGAAACAGCCAGGAATTGTAAAGGGAGTTACAAAGGACTAGTGTGATGAGCCGGGTTTAGTACATCTCACACCGAGAGCCACACAGACACACAACCTCACAGACACACAACCATACAGCCATACAGCTACACAACCTCACAGACACACAGCTGCAGAACCTCACCACCACACAGCTTCATAACTACACAACCACATAACCATGCAGTCACACAACCTCACAATCACAAAGTCTCCCAGCCACATAACCACACAGTCACAAAACCACACAACCACATAACCATGCAGCCTCACAACCATATAGACACAGCCATACAGCTACAGAACCTCACAACCTCACATACACACAACCTCACAACCATACAGCTACAAAACCTCAACGCCACACAGCTTCATAACTACGCAGCCACATAAGCATACAGCCACAGAACCTCACAATCACAAAGTCTCCCAGCCATACAACCACACAGTCACATAACCACACAACCACATAACCATGCAGCCCCTCAACCATTCAGCCACAGAACCTCACAATCACAAAGTCTCCCAACCACACAGCCACATAACCATACAACCTCACAACCACACAGCCACATAGCCACAGAGCAGCACAACCTCATAACCATACAGCCACGTAACCTCACAACCGCACAAGCCCTGCAAATATCTGTGTACATTTGTTTTGTGCAAATAATGCCAAAAAGCAATGTTCTTCATATATTTTTTTTCCTGTTTGGAAAGTATTGTCATTTAATACCTCATTGTGGCCACAAGATGGAGCTGAGGAGCATAGAAAATAAATACATATTAGTAATGAGATTCAATGTTACAAATCAGGAGAACACAGAAGAGAGAACAAGCATATAATGTAACCATTGATATCACCGCAGCATTAGAGGTTACATTTATATACTCGTTCCCTTCAGCAGCCTCCTAAATTGTAACATTGTATCTCCTTCCTAGCACATATCGATTTCCTCTGATCCTCAGCTCCATCTAGTGGTCATAATGCGGTATTTTCCCCATTCAATCTGTTCTATATGAATGAACCTACTAAAGAACATTCAACAAGAACAGAAAATACATGAAGAACATTTGTTTTTGTGCCATTCTCACAACAGTCGGTTAACCTGCACAGAACAAATTTACATGCAGCTTCAATGGACGAATAAGCTGTGCAAATGTTTTATAAATAGACCCAAGTGTCATCTTTTAAATGGTTATCCTGACATTTCTATACCTGAGTTACTTCCCATGCTGAACATCTGCCCTCACCTAAAAAGTTGGAGTTCTTCAGAACGTCCAGCTGATGTGCCCTTTCCTTAGCGGTCATGTTTAAGCTGCGCGCCTCCCTCTCCAGCTCAACAAGATCGTGATTAGCGTCAAAGTTTTCATCTTGCACATTGGTCAGCTGGGTCTCCAGCTGGGTCAGCGCCTCTGTTGACTCGTTAATTCTATTCCTGTTAAAAGTTAATTGTGTAAGTAAATAAACACAGAAGATACATCACCAACCAAATACTTTCCATACACAGAGGGGCTGATTCAGAATTATTCCGCCCATCGTATAGTTGGGGGAACTCCATTTGCATGGCACTATTGCCACTAGATGGAGCCAGGGAGCATAGAAAATTCTTATGAACCTCAGCGCCATCTATTATTATTATTATACAGGATTTATTCTAGTGGCAGTAGTGACATGCAAAAGACATTCGTCCAGCTATACGCTGGGCATAAGATTTATTATTACAGGTATATATATTACGCAAACAATTTACGTTGCGCTTTACCTACTGCAAGTTCACATCAGTCCCCGCCCTCAAGGAGCTTACAATCTAAGGTCCCTATCTCACATGCATACATATAGGGCCGATTTAGACAGGAGCCAATTAACCTTCCAACATGTCTTTGGAGTGTGGGAGGAAACCCACACAAGCACAGGGAGAACATGCAAACTCCTTGGAGGGTTATTCACAAAGCTGGCGAAGGCAGCCGAGTGAATAACCCAGCCGCAGTGAAGTGAGCCGAAAAAAGTTCGGCTATTCACTTCTGGCTTGTACTGCTGATTTCAGCCATACATTGGCTGCCTTCCGTCAGCCGAACATGCGCTGCATGTTCGGCTGAGCCGAAGTGCGAAGGGGTTCGACTCAGCCGATCCAACATCTGGATCAGCTGAGCCGAAGCTCCGGCAGGCGGCAGCTCACTCGCTGCCGTTTGCCCCTATTCATATAGAGGCCGAGCGGCAGTAAGGCTATTCTGCTCCGAGGTATCGAACAGAATAGAAAAACAGTGAAATTAATTTTAAAAAATGTTAAAAAAAGTTGAAAAATGATTAAAAAAATTTAAGAAAATAGGAAAATGTAAATGTAAAACATGTTTTTAATAGTTTAAAGAAAAAACAAAAAAAAACATTATAATAAGAAAAAATGACGGCAAAGATGCTGGCAAAAGAAAAACAATTGGGCTGAGCTAGCAGTGACAGCTATCTCCACCCAACTGTTTCCTATTGGCCGGCACCTGCTAGGGTCTTCTAGCAGGTGCCGGCCAATGAATAACAATTGGGTGGAGCCCAGGTGTTATTGTTTCATGACAGATCAGCATCCCCAGGTCATTTAGCCAACCTTTCTCCACGCTTCGGCTGTCACTTTGGCTCAGTCGAGCCGAAGCATATGCCTTCGGCTCGGCTGCCTTCGGCTGCTGTATGGGCTATTGGGAATAGACCGTACAGCAGCTCTTCCGTTCGACTGAACCGAATGGCAGAGGCAGCCGAAGTGAGCCGAAGCTACGGCTCGATCCTTTGGCTCTTTAGTGAATAACCCCCCTTGTGTTAAGTTTTGGGTTGCATGGTGCAGAACTCCAATACACTGCTCACAGTCTAGCTACATAATGTATTTTCCTACTAACCTTAGGTCATCCATGATTTTCATCAGATTTGTCACCGACTCCACCGTTGCATTTCGGGAGTTGACGATCTTTCGCGCCTTGGCTAGTTTGTCCTCTATGTCCTTAAAGTTTTTCCTGTAGGCCCCAGCTACGCCGGACAGATGGATGTCTTTGCCGCGGCGTACCAGTCCTCGGGTGCGGCTGGCCAAGTCTTGGACGATGCGGTCCCAGTCTCCAAAGCATTGGTGGCAGGGCTGGCAGTCAGGGAACAGTCCAGAGAAGCCGCGGGCACACTGATCGCAGCGAACGCCCGAGACTCCGGGGCGACACGTGCAGTGGCCGGTGCCACGGTTACATTGGGGAGACTGAATGCCACGGCGGTCGCAGTCACAAGCTGCCAATAAGTGATCACAAAGTTAGTGCAATGACCGGAAGGAACGCAGAAGGATGAGAATGATTCAAAGTGTGTCCGGCACTCACCCCTGCACTGAGAGCCGGGGTTCCCCCAGTAATTTTCCTGGCACTCCGTACACATTGAACCTCCGAATCCGGGTCTGCACTGACACCTCCCTGTAAACTTTAAAAAAAAAAAAATCAGCATCAGATAGCAACAATTTAAAATACAAAAGGGAGCTCTTTCCCCCAGAAACAAATTTGAGGCATCAAAATGACAGTCAACACTATTCGTGTATGGAATATCTGAGCAGGAAGTCAGCTGTCCATTGGAAATGGGTTTTGAATGTCGTCTCCATCTTTAAAGTTTTAGATAATTGTTCTTGAGTATTATTTGGGTATCCTGGCCCTTTAAAGTATATGTGAAGTCTTAAGTCTTTTTTAAAGGAGAACTACGAGGTGAGCGCTTTTCACTCACCTCATAGTTCTAGCCGACCTGTCACTGTCACAGGTCGGCTCAGTAGATCGGGAGGTGAGCGAACACATACCGGCGTTCGCTCACTTCTCGATCCTGTCACGGCTCTCTGCCGTGACAGGGGAGGGGCTGGATTCCCCCCTCCCAGCTCCAATCCGCCAGCGCTGACTGGTGGAACGGACGAGGGAGGGGGTGGGTACAGCTGGCTCTGCCTCTAGATAGGCAGAGCCAGCTGTCAGTCACACAGCTGGGCGGATCCCGGCACAATTGTTGGGATCCGCTTCAGCTGCAGCGTCTCAGTATACCGCGAGCAGCAGCTCGCGGTATACATCGGAGTCTCAGTATACCGCGAGCTACAGCTTGCGGTATATTGAGCCTAGGGTGACGGGAGGACACTAGTTTGTGTGTAAGGAGATCTATAGGGAAAAGCTCTAACCTCATAGTTCTCCTTTAATGTCATATTGCATAATAATTATTTTACTTAAAAAAAGAAAAAAAAGGCATTGCTATATTTCATTATTTAATTTTATTCAGTGCTTACGTGACCACATGGCCTCCCTTCCCAGCTACGAGAGGTCTCTCTGCATTTCTTGAGGGTGGGCAGCAGGATGACCTACAGGGCATAGGTAACGTAGAGGGTTTTAAGGGGCCAATAAGAACTAACCTCATTGCAGCTTAAGCTGAAGGAGTTGTGGGGGTCACAGTTGCAGGCGACGCATCCCTTTCCGCTTGCCAGGTTCCAAAAGTTGGGGCTGCAGCGGTCACAACTCTGTCCTTTGACATTGGGCAGACACTGGCACTGGCCGCTTGTTTTGTGGCACAGGCAGTCGTCTCTGGAGGTGCACTGACCCCGATCTGTCCCCAGGAAGTTGCAGACACACTCTGGAAGAGAAAGCAAAGGGCTTGACTTACAGATAGATACAATGAAGAGGACAAGGATGACGGATGATAGAACATCTGTAAAGCTGCTCCTGCTGAGATCAGCCAGAATCTTTAACTTCATATGAAAAGCCAACACATTTCAGGGGTTCAAAAGGTTCATCCTTCATCAGTGCAAATGCTTCAGATGAGGGACTATACAATAGACTGATGCTGTATGTAGAGATCCTGAAGAGTGAATATAAAGAATCTTCTCCAGTGTAGGCTTTTGCTGTCTGTGCCATCAGGGCCGGATTATAAGCATCACAGGCCTGGTGCTGAGGATTTCGGTGGGCCTTTTTATGGAAATGTGAAAGGTCACCAGGGCCCTCTTCCTCCTGTCCGGGCTGTGATTTGTAGTCTCTTTACAGCTTGGAGTCAGTGGTGGCGTGCCAGGGCCGGCATCAGCTGTGAGCCTGGTAGATCTGCCACTGACTCCAGGTTGTAGAGAGACTACAAATCCCAGCAATACATTACACAGCAATGCAGAATACCACCAACAAGGGCTGGATTTAGAGCATTATGGGCCTGGTACTGTCGGTCGGTCAGACAGGAAGCAGCAGAGGCGGTTCTTTAATAAGGAGGCCGATTGCTCCTCGCTGGGGCCCTGCGAGGCCCCAGCTAGCAGCTGCCTAATATGTCTGATTAGAGAGCCGCCAGCGCCTCTGTCTGATTGCGTTCAGCCCACCCAGCCCGGATTGCCATTGGGCATACCAAGGCTATCCGTGCCGGCCGGGCCTATTTTCAGTGGTGGGCCCGGAGCTTGCACTCCAGTAGCCCCTATGTTAATCCAGCCCTGGTGACATCATCACTGAGCTGAATATAGTTTGTGCAGAGAGCAGAACTGAGGTAGGGGCCCAGCAGGCCCCACCCACTATAGTGTTGTGATATATCACTTGCACACCATATGGCGTATGTGGACCTTGAATACCATGCAGTGCTCAAAGTGATGTCACAGGACAGTAAAGATCACCATCACTCACAAAGTCCGAAACATACGGCAAACGTGTTCGTGAAATTATTCAGCTGTCACATGCGTTATACAAAGTAACTGTTTTGGGTCCACACAGGGCCCTGAAAGTTGGCTTTGTATGACGCATATGACTGCTGGATCAAGTCACGAGCACATTTGATATATTTTTTGGTCCTTGTGAGTGCTGGTGACCTATAATTCCATTCACACCCACTACAGGTCATCAAAAGCAGTGCAAGGAGACAATCAGTTTATGTGCTGACAAGAAGCCTGCTGATAGGAGGAGAGAGCGGAGTGACAACAAGCTGAGATCATAGCTGTGCTGCTTCTCATTTCACTGTCCAGTCACAGACTAGGGGGTTGATTCAGGATGACCTGGTCTCAGAGGAAGTGGATTGAATTATGCTGGTCATCAGACTAAAGGCATTTAAAAAAAGGGGAGATCTCTAGATTTATGCTGACTATTGCCACCAAAACCGTTCCTTGTTTTATCTTCTAATGGGTTATTCTTTTTTATTTTGCTATTTTGTCTTCTTTAAAGGGAAATCCCCACTTCGACAGGTGTCACCAGAACAGGTGTCCCTATTGGAAGATTTATCCTCACATCTTGTTGTATTTTGGATTTCCTATCACTTCCTGTGCCGGGGACAACAGTCATCAGAACTAACAGAGGGTAAATCTACCTAGCGTGGACAGAGACAGCAATAAACACCTGGCAGACGTTCTGACCCTTCCCTAATCAATGGCTATAGATGCACACTAAAGGAACGGTGTAAGATCTCTATACACACTGAACGAGTTTCGTCACTTACTCCGGCAGTTGCGTCTTGATGCATCGCCATAGTAGCCATTGCGGCATTGCTCACAAAACCGTCCTTCTGTGTTGTACAGGCACTTGACGCACATGCCAGTGCGGCGGTCGCAGGACCCAGTGTCGGTCATGTCGATATTCTGGTTACACTGACAGGGCAGGCAGCGTCCTCCAGCCTGAAAGGGATTTCCGTAGAATCCAGGAGCGCACTCGTCACATCGCGGTCCTGGGGATCACAATGTCATTATTGATAATGCCGCAACAAAAACATTACTGGAGCCATACAGCCATACATAATAATCTTTCCTGACGCCAAACATGGCAGCATACTGATGGGTATAGCTCCGCCCCATCAGAATGCTGCCATGTATTGGCGTCAGGAAAGGAAAATAGGTAAATATACAATTTTCTGCTTTGACTGTCTTCCGCCAGCTATAAACCTTTCTTGATGCAGCAAGTTATCTCTAACGTCTCTTGTTCCCACTTTGCAGATGACTGAATTTTCTACCATCTTGTGATTAGCTGTTTAGGAAGCTCAGTGTCCTGTCAGCCAATCATAAAACAGCAGGGGAGGAGTTTTGTCATTTGCACTTGGAAAGGGGCTATGAAGGGATGACTTGCTTCTGTTACAATGAACAGCTTAGATTGAAATGTAGGAATGTAATTCAAATCTTGTACCATATACCGTGTTTCCACCAAAAGTAAGACCTAGCGCTATCTTCAGGGATTTCTGTAATATAAGACCTACCCCGAAAATAAAGAAGGTATAACTCAGTGGTGTGGGAAGAGTCAGCTACTGGGTTACATCTCTTGGAGACCCCAGCACCAAGACCTGCCGGAACAGATCTGGACAGGGGAGTGCAAGGGGAAGCCTGGCATTGCTTGGCCTCCATCAGCTATGTGACAGAGAGACAACATAGTCTAAGTTGCCTACAGCCACACGTACATACAGTGCATGAGATCAACCATAAGGATGTAAGAAGCCGTTAGGTGACTCAACAGCCCAGCACCGACCTAAAAACAATTGAGTAAGGTTATAATGGAGAAAAGAAACATCAGATAAGACCCAAAAAATTACCTAAACTTCTATCAGCTCACAATATTGTCACGAGTCCTTCTATAATAGCTTAAAGCTTAACATATGTACCTCTGATGGTCCACTGAGTCTGCCTGCACATTGGTTTAATCGGGCAGCATTTGCGTCCAATAGCTGCTAAGGAGAAGATAACTCTGTGATTCGTACACTTTCAATGTGTGTTGGCAAACCAAGCAGCTGTGATCTGCAAATAGCTGACTGATCCGTGAAGAAGCCGGCTGTGATAAGGCAATATATGACTAGTGGGGGATGTGTATAAAGTTCGGGCAGCTGTGATCTGCAAATGTGGAAAACTTAGGAACTGAGTGCAGAGTTCAGTCAGCTGTGATGGGAACATGTACAACTTGTGGAATGTGCATATAATTCAGGTAGCTGTGGAACATCAATATTGTTCTGCTGAAGCTTGGCCACACACAACCAGACTGAACTGGGTCATTAGGTCCTCTGATCCACTATGAAAACAGAGCTAGGGAGTGCTCATGAAACCTTCTGTAGCCATGCCTGACAGGGTAGGGCCAGTACACAATTGTATTCACCTTGCCTCATTACACATTGACCTGTTACACACAGGATTTTGGCAGCAGCCTGTTGACTTTAATTGCTTCCGACCAGCAGGAGAGCAATTGGAAGCGGGGTTGAATGCTGGTCCTGGATGAGCTCCGACATCTTCTGTCTGTGTAGCTTACAGTAATAGGTGTATGCACAAAACAATTGCAGAGCTACTCGCTCTGCGAATGTCTGAATTTTATGACCACTAGATGGAGCCGAGGAGCAGAGGCATTTTTGCTCCTCACCGCCATTTAGAGGCCATAATAGTCTAAAATCTTAAAGTGACATTAAACCCTCAGATTTTTTAACATAAAACAATACTGTAATTTGTGCCTTACTGTAATCCATGGTTGTTTCCCTTCTCTTTGCTGCTCTTCCTTTTAAATCTCTATCTCTTCTCATGCTGGGCAGAACTTCTGTTTTGCAGCAGACTGCCTTGTCTCTGGAATGGATACATGGTGTCTGTGTGAAGGTTCACAACCTGAGCCAGCACTACAAGAAGAGGCAGTCAGCTGCAAAGGGAAGTTCTCCCCCAGCATGAGAAGACATGAGGATTTAAAAGGAAGAGCAGCAAAGAGAAGGGAAACAACCATGGATTACAGTAAGGCACACATTACAGTATTGTTTTATGTTAAAAAATCTGAGGGTTTAATGTCACTTTAAGTACCGTGGATGTAAGGCTACAACCATCCGATAAGGGAAACCGGTCATAGAAACCAGGTACACCTAATGCCTGGTTTTTCCTCACTTACATGGTCTAGCCAACAACCCAGACAGTATCTAGGGGCTTGACATGACAGCATTTCCAGGAGATCAGCAGCAGAGGCCAATGTCTCTCTTCATGGCTAGTTAAATGAGGACAGTGCATAAAAGGGAACTGCTACATAGTGACCATCACAGTGAATGGCATTAGTAGGAAGAAGCTCCATATACTGGTCCTTGAAGCTGTGACTGGTGAGTAGAGGGAAGGTCACACAATCTGGGACATTAGTGACATTAGTATGAGGCTGAGCAGCTCTCCGGTAGCTTAGTGAATGAAGCGTGGCTCCTTTTGTGCTTCTTACTTCGAGGCCTGAAGTCATTAAAGGATTTTTATAGGCATGACCCAAATGTATCCCTACTCCCTCTTCACCTTTAAATCACGTCCCAGCATTATTTCCTTTTTTTTACCTTGTTCTTGTAGCAAGAAACAACTTTTATAACCCCCCTGTGATGTCATCACCAGGCTTGTAAAATGTTTATAAGAGCAGCTTAAACGGATAAAACATGGGGAAATGTATATGGACTCTAGAGACCTATAGGGTTTCTCCAATCAGCCATAAAACAGAAAAGTCCTCCACTTGTTGACCAATGAGCATTGGTGGGAAATGTTAAGTAAATCTCTACTTAGTTCCTTTGGAATGCTTGGAAATGCTTACTAAGTACAATGCAACTCCAGCCTCAGAAACCCATAGAAAGCTAACAGGACTCTGATATGTGCTACCTATGAGGGAATGGTTCAGTGTCTACACGGCAGGAGTGAGGGGAAAGCCATGCATAGGGAGGTGGCAAGGTCGAGAAGCCGTTTACTCACGCCGGGCCCCTCCTGACCTCTTTACCAGTCCTGGAAAAAGAAATTGTAAAACATGCCCAAAATGAGTGGTGCCACTCAGCACACAAAAGCCTTCACACTGGCACACAACATGGCTGCCACCTCTACTCATACTACGACTTTGGTTCTATAAACAGCTCTACAAATGAACATTGACCCAATGCACGAATCGGCTGGCAGATCCCTCTTTTTATGAAAATGTGCTCAATGCACAAAAAAGGTGCCACCACTGTCAATGAGTGCCACCTCAGTGTACAAAATTGGCTGCCACCAGCGAATGGATCTTGTTTGTAGGGTCACCTGTAAAGAAAGTGTCCTTGTTGCCTATAGTAGCTGGTCACACTCTACACTCTTCAAATGTAGATACAGAATAATTTGGCTGGTATGGACTATGCAGATGCTTTTCTTTTCACTCTATTATGCATGAGGGCATGCAAGAGTGTTGATGTGTAAGGTTTGTAGTTATATATGTACACGGGGGCAGCCATATTTGCCTAAAGAGACATAGTTCCTTGTCCCATTCAGGACAAAGTGACAGTCGCTGTGCAATGGGCCTCAACCCCCTACGTATAAGTGGGTCGGGAGTCTTTCCGTGCCTTTCCTGGTTGTACCTGGCACCAACAACCCAAGTGTCGACTGGTGTTGGACCTAGGGGGATCATTGACATCACTCCCTCCGTCATGTGACAATGTAATGGAGGAGCGAAGGAGAAAACTATAGAGTGGCGGCTATGAATCTACTCGACCTGCTGACATCACATGCAAGATGGCGGCGCCCAGCAGCAGCCTCAGGACTTTTGGATGTCTACACTTAGAAGGCTTTTACAGGTAAATACATTAAATGCACATGTAATCTGATGGGAAGATTTTTGTTGACATGAATGGTCTGGTGACAGGGTCTCTTTAAAGTGAACCTTTGTTAGATTTTAAACTTTTAAAAGGAAAAGCTTCTACTGTGCTCCTCTCTGATTTTGTGTGACTGTATTGATGGGGCCTGACTTTCCCTGACGTCATTGGCTGATACCAACTCTTAATGCATTGTCCAATTAGGACAATGTGGCCTATTGTCTAAGGACTGGGCTACAGAGGCCACGCGAAGGAGAGAGATTGGTGGCTGGGGCAAAAGGTCTTTGGATAAGGGTTGTTGGGTTCTTGCTATTAGTTCTGAGTGATGTATTTATCACCCAAGGATAAAATGGTGGGATTGCCCATGCCGACCCTTCCCTGTAATTTACCCCTTGACCTCACTGCAGTCTCACCTGTGTAGCCCTGGTTGCAATTGCAGATGACCTGCCTTGACCGCGGTTCTTGGTGACACGATACAGCAAAGTTCCGCCCACTATTGGGACCCTCTGGACATGGACACGGACGACAATGATCACCTGACCCAAGTACAGGGTTTCCGTAGAAACCAGGAGCACATCTGCAATATAAAGATTAATAAGGAACCACCGTTAGCACCTTCTCAGAGAGCTGTGCACAGATTCCACAACTTCTCAACACAAAGAAAAATCAGATTATAAATTGTCAGCGACCCGTGATGAACGTCACCTCTCACATCGGTCTCCCACACTGTTGTCTCGGCATTTCAGACAAGCCCCCGTCCTCTGGTCGCACTCCTCCGAGTGGCCGTTGCATAGGCACTTTCGGCAGTTCGGAAAGCCCCAGTGGCCCGGCTGGCAGCGATCACACTTGGGGCCGTATGCACCAGGCCGACAAGGGCACTGCCCATTGTTCTGGTCGCAGAAGCCATGCAAGGATCCCTCCAGATTACAGTCACAGGCTACAAAAACAAAATGTTGATGTTACATGACATGCAGCGAATCATAGAAAAGAATCTCAATTGGTCCCAAGGAACGACAAGTCTCCTTTCAACTCCACTAGAATTATTTAATTTCTCTGCCATTATGTTTTATATCCATTCGCTGTTTTCGCCAGGTGTAAACTTACTTTTGCAGCCGCTAGTTCCAAATCCGTGCGTCCCAGGGGCACATTGGTCGCACCGTCGTCCAATGACATTTGGCTTACATCGGCACTGTCCCCCGTAAGGGTCGCACTCTGAGCTCAGAGATCCTTGAGGGTTACACTTACAGGCTAGAGAAAAATAATAAGATTATTCATTACAAAATAAGTATCTTCCATACAGAGTGCAAGTGTACTAAATACAAGGCATGCAATGCGGAAATTAAGAGGTTCATTTATAAACGTTCATTCCGTTGTGTAGCCCGGGCGTATAGCATTCACATGGCACCAGCGCCCCTAGATGGTGCTGATCAGTATAGGAATTTCCTATAAAATTTTTACTACTTTTATAACTGGGGGTCACTAAATGGCGGACCGTGGTGCGGACACGAACTTAATGACTGTTCTGTCCAGACCACAAGTCAGACCTCGATGAGAATTTTATTCACCAGACCTCCAGAATCTTAAGGCCTCATTCACACGGGAAACGGCCAGCACGCCACGTACAGCTGCGTGCACGGCCGTACCGGGTAGCTCCTGGGAAGGACAGGTGCTGCATGTGATTAGTATGCAGCACCCGTCCTTCTCTATGGGAGTACGCAGCCATATGCCACCCTACGTTCAATCGCCCTGCACGTCCGTAAGGTTGCGGGTGTGCGTACTCGTACGCTGACAGGATGGATCCTGTCTGCGTCCGAGCCGGGACACCCGCACCCGTATGGACCTGCACTTGGGGTGAGCGTAGGGCGGCGTATGGCTGCGTACTACCATAGAGAAGGACAGGGGCTGCATACTAATCACATGCAGCACCTGTCCTTCCCGGGAGCTGCCCGATACGGCCATGCACGCAGCACGGAGCTGTATGTGCCGGCCGATTGTCGTGTGAATGAGGCCTAATTCATTACGCTTGGCTTAAGGGTTTTGTTTTTATTTATGCGACTGTACTTACATTTAAATAATTATATTTATTCACCACAAGAGGGCAGCACAACATCTGATACCCAAATCTGTGAAGCTAAATTGTGTGCAGCCAAACATCATAAACTAATAGGACAAAAATGCTAAAAAGTATATCCTGCCAAAAAACAAAAATCTCTTCTTACTACTAATCTACTCCTAAAGATAAACTCAATGCAGATATAACAGACACATTATAGCAGCACAGTATGGGTAATAGATAATTAAAGCAGAACTCTGGGTAAAATTTATTTAAACCCTTGCTGTGGGGCTTCCCTCGCACTGCAAGGGATAAGTGCAAGTGCATTTATATTCACCCGATCCTCCCAGATGCTTTCTCTTAGGTTGGTCCCCGAAACCTCTCTCCCCCTCTGCTGCACAGGTCTAAGGTCCCTGAGTCAATTAGTTCTATACACAGTGTATTGGATGTGATGACACTGAGGGACATACCATCGCTGCAACGGTGGAGGCAGGCAGGAGGGAGCACTGTCACAGACAGCTGGCTTGGAGGATCGGGTGAATATAGCTTTGTTATTTTTGACCCAGGGCAAAATTGAGTACTTAACCCTTGCAGTGCAAGGCTAGCCCCTCTTCAAGGGTTATGAAAATGTTTGCCTTGAGTAGTTTTTAAATGCAAGCAGTGTAAGTACCTGAATATGACCTGGTATCAGCCTCTTGCATTCCCTGTACAGCAGGACTAGAGTGTTAGAGGAACTAGCAGTACAAGCAGCCAATCACTTCATGTGCTGAGAAAAATCATGCCGATAGAAGGGGAGGTCAGAATGAGAGAGAGATGAGCACATCACTGTGCTGCTTCTCCTTTTACTGTCAAGTCACAGGGTGGGGATGGGTCCAGGATGACGTGAGCTCAGAGGAAGTGGGTTGAATGACTCTGGTTATCAGACTGAGGACATCTAGTGGCAGAAAAAAAGCACTGCGGAGGAAATCTCAGGATTGAAGGTGAATATTGCAGCATGAGCTGGTTTTATTATTGTATCTCTTAACGGGCTATTCCTTTTTGTTTTGTAATCTTTGGCTGGTGTTCTGCCTTAAGTTAAACATTTTGCTGCCCATGGACATACAGGAACATGAATTAGGGTACGTCGGGTGTTCATTTTAGTATTGTACCCAGAAAGTTAAAAAAAAAGACAATGACTAAAGACAGTAAATTTGTATTATATTTCTAGGAGAGTCCCAACCTATCTAAGTGTATGAAGGAGAATCCTCCACATTGAACCAATATTCCTGAGAAGACATTTACGTCAAGTTCCTATGCAGAAAGCATGAGATCACATCTGTCTGGGTTTTTCGAGACTCATTTTAGTTTGTTGTGTATCATAAAAGTGTATCTTTAGCCTAAACCTTTATTAGTTTTTACGATTTGGATCGCATGGGGAACAGTAGAAACACATGCACACATGGCGGCTGCTGAGCTGTGTACAGGAGACCCAACTCATCATCCATCTGGATAAGCTGCTACAGTGAGCTCTCTTTCTTTAGAAATGCTATCCATGCAATATTTCCCACAATCCTCTGTTATGGCATGTGTGTTGCCGGTTCTGCTTTAGGTAGGATACTGACACGGTGAGAAATAAATCAAGGCAACTGGACTTGCTGTATTTTTATTGAAGATGTTTTTCTGGTCATCCAACTAGCTTTCTCAAGAAGTATTGATCAATTGCCATTTCTGAATAGAGAAAGCTGGTCGGATGACCAGGTCAACCTCTTCAGGAAAAATACAGCAAGTCCAGTTGCCTTGATTTATTTTTTACAGCTATACCATGACTTGGATGAATGAGAACCTTCACAGATATATGGACACAGAAGACCGGAAATGAGCGCCTTGGATAATTGCTCCACTCCCTGAACTCACCAAGGGCACCATCATGGATGACGGCAGACATGCTGGTGATGAACTTGGTGCACACCTCATTGGTGGATGATTTCAACACATTGATATTGCTGCTGTGGCAACGGAATCTCTCAAAGGCTTCTTTGCGTTGAATGGAGGCCGGGTCACCAGCAATGAACATCTCCAAGGAGGAGTAACGAGGAACGAGGACCAGCTAATGCATAACAAAAATACATAATTGACTTAATGCCAAATACAATATTTATCTACCAACAAATGGCGTTCAGTTGTGAACTGGCAAACTTTTTTTGGAACGGCACGAGTATGGTTCAGACATAAGAAGTCCATACTGTTTTCATGTCAAAGACAGGTAATGGACAATGACAACAAGTGATCAAAAAACAGTAGATCTCTATCACATGCACTATGTATATATATATGGGTGTCAAAAGGAGACTGTCACCTGTTTCAAGGGACATCTTACAAATGATACATTACATCATCGCATTAACAAGACTCTGTCCTCACCGAATCTATAAGGATGTTGGCTCCTGGTACCTTCTCCCGTAGGTTGTACTTGGTGAAATCCAGGCGGATGGTGTAACTGACCCCACGCTCCAAGCAGATTGGCTGAGCCAAGGCAACATGTCTGTAAAGAAAGGTGACTGCAATTTACAATCCAACTGTAAACAAACAGTGCCCTTTAAATGGAAAATAGTGTATTTTTTGGTATCTTTAAGTTTAAAAAAATCATAAACCAAAATTTTATGTCGTTATTTTATTATTTGTATAAAATGCTTATTTTATAAATAAATCTTTAAATATAGGATTCCATGCTTTGGTCTGTCTAATAAGAAAGCCCAGCACTAGCTCTGCACTTGGTAAATGTTTTGCCAGAACGAGGACCTAGATGGTGCTGTCTCTGATAGGAGATATGGAGGGGTCCTTCCTTCCTCCGTGCCATTTGGTAAACTTATTCAGTTGTGGGTGTATAATTGTATAATCTGAGATCCCTTTACCAGTATATCTATCTATCTATCTATCTATACACACACACATACACACAATAACTGGACCCTTTGCCTTTACATTTAATAAAAGATTTGAAATGCAATAACATATCTTATCTTCTCTCTATTTTTGAGATGGGCTAGACACATCCAAGAGTCCTGGCCTCCCATGAATGATAAGCTGTGTCTTGCCTCGAGCTTGTATGAAGATCCCACAAGACATAAAATATTTGAGGATACACAATCAATGACACAATGCTGTCCTTGTACTTGCTTATGTCTTTCAGAGTTTCAGAAACACATCTACACATGGAAGCTGATTCTATCTGAAAAGGCCGTTACAGCGAGCTCTCTTAGATACCCATAGGTATCCATGTACTTAGGTACACATACTCTCACACAACTAATCATCCATCTGAAAAGGCCGTTACAGCGAGCTCTCTTAGGTACCCATAGGTATACATGTACTTAGGTATGCATACTCTCACACAACTCATCATTCATCTGAAAAGGCCGTTACAGCGAGCTCTCTTAGGTATACTTAGGTATACACTCACCGGGATGTAGTCGGAAATGACGCGGTCATGACATCATCAGCGGGGATGGTGTTACCACAGGAACTGCTGGATGGAATAGGCCCGGGCCTGATAACTGTTATCTTCACCTGCTGCCATGTCTCTGGAAACTATGTAAAAGCACAGCAATGGATTAGAATTGGAAGGGACGCACTCGGGAGCTAACATATGAAAATGTTTTGCATATGATTTAAATTTGCTTACCTTGGGCTCATAGCGTATGATGGTGTCATACTCCATTGAGAATGGAATATTGCTGATCTGAAATTCTATAACTCCACCCTCAGGGACCAGAGCAAATCCAGGTCCAGTCCATGTAGCGGGGCGGCCCACCATACGTTCCCGCTCCAACACAGAGCATCCCTACAGAGAGAAATTGGCACAGCCATTAATGCAGAATAGCTTCCCGGTTCCTCCAGCATTTTCGAGCCTTACTAACAGAAACCCAGAGTGCTTATGTTGTAGCTTGCTGCTTCTACAAGGAACAGGATGTTCACTCTGATGGTGAGGTTTTTTTTCATTTTGAATGGAGCGGGGAAAAGGTTTGACCTTCTGCCAAGTTTTTATTGTGGTCTGAGTCCCCATCAGGGGATTCACCCTCTCTATCTGTCCTGGGGACCAATGTCAGTGAGAAAGGAAGCAAGGGAAAATCCAAGATATTAGAGTTGACTTCAGAACAAGAAGTGCGGAGAAATCTTCCAATGGGGATAATTGTTCTGGGAACAACTGTCTAAGAGGGAAATTCTGCTCACTTTGGGAGATTCCTCTAACTTCCTGTTGTGCCTCTGGGACAGGAATTAAGGGGAAATTTCCCCAATGTAACAAAGAAGGGAAAAAATGTAATTGGCAGGGGATTTACCCTTCCAGTGTCTATCTAAAACTAAAGCCCTCAGGGGCAGGGCCCTCCTTACCATCTTGTCTTGAATTGTATTGTGATTGCAATGTCTTCCTTATATTGTAAAGCGCTGCGCAAACTGTTGGCGCTATAGAAATCCTGTATAATAATAATAATAATAAAAAAACTATTTGGGCGATACATGCACGTTAATAAATAACATAGAACCAGATGAATCCTGGCAGCACATACTGGCACAGACAAAGTGCAAAGATTACTGACCCCAAACAGCCAATCAAATGTGCTCTTTGTCTTAACTAGCCCATCTACCTAATATCTTACAACCCCCCACCCCCAATAGTGCAGTACTTGTTACCTGTCGGAGTAGTGCAGACTCAGCCTCATAGGTGTAGTGATCCAAGTTGATACGGTAGGAGCCGGATTTCACCATATTACACTGTCTGCCGACCATGTTGTTCCTGCAGCGGCACTGGCCTGTCTCTGAGGAGCACCTAGTCACAAAATATGAATAAAAAAGTTATTTTATGTACTTTTATTCGATGGTTATGCCACAATAAAAAAAGACCCCCCAAATGTGTATTGCATACTTTATATTTAAATCCATTCTTTAGCTCAATGATGGTGAACTTACTTGATATAAGGGGCCATAAGTATGGCGCCCTGACACCACCAAAGAGACGGTCAAAATGCTACAAGAGATGGCTGGGTACTGGGGACAGTCATAGACTGGAGACATGTTCAACGGGATTGCTTCAAAATCACTGCTATTATTACAGCCCATTTACAAATCAACACCTCCACATTTGAGCTCCCCATTGTCCCCTAATTACATGACCCTCGGCCGTAGGTTGGGCACCAGGGCTTTAGCTAGGTAGCATCACCCCAGTGAAAAGTAACAAACCTTTCTAATGTCTGTTTAGGGGCTAGGTTATAAAAAACCCCAGAAGAAATGATCATTTGTAAAGTGTAAGTTTTTGCCTATGGATCAAGTCAGGCCATTGGGGGTCTCATAGGAATTCCAGCAGCCAATGAATGGGCTTAATGAATGGGCATGCCCAAGTGAACTGACAAGAGTGTTAAAAAGATCCCTTTTCCTATTCATGTAGCAGGCCGGTGACTTGCATATCTCATGCCACCAAAACACACAGTTCCCAGTGCCAAATATGTTGATTTTGGTCTTCGGAGAATTTTGAACTGTTTAATCCCCAATAGTTATGTATATACTAAAGCATGGGTGCCCAACCTCCGGGCACCATATGCTTATCATATTGCAGCGTGATGCCCTGTGCTTTAAATGCATGGCTAGATTTTAGACTTACTGGTTATCCCATGCACCTCCGACATCGCAGTCACATGACCGGCATCCATGAAGGTCATTACTAAGCGCCCAGTATTCCGGCTAGAAAGAAAAGGATTTCATTAGTAACGCTTATTTTCCACGTATAAGTCTCTTACAAAGAGGTGCGAGATGGATCGGACGTTGTGCGATAATATTCAGTGATAATTTACCAGCTGTAGTGTAGGTTGGCCAACTGATACCTAATGTCTCTGAGCTTCTGCGACACAACAAAGACTATGAAGTTTTTTTGTTTTTTGTTTTTAATCAGAAGTCAACTTTATTGAACATATGCATGGTACAATGGTACAGGGAGGCTCAGCCTCAACATCATGACAGCATCCCCATAACAATCTGGGGTATATGGTGCATATATATAACATAGTGCATACAATATGGATAGGAGGAGGGGGTTGATCGTCTCAACGAGAAAAGATGGGAACCGTGGCACGTCACGGAAGTCAACTTTGGTGAAATTCGAGCATGAAAAAGAAAAATTATCAAGGAGCAAAAAACTATGCACCATAGAGGCAGGTTGGAAACGTAGCGTTCACGTCAAGTTGTTTTGTACAACATATCTATCGGATGGGATAGAGGCACTTACATTTGGCATCATTTCTTAATACACAAAAACAGATGTATATGGCTAGGTAAGTGGTCGATGTCTAAGAGAAGAGTAAGGATAGGGAGGGAGAAGGCAGGCATGGAGCGGGAAGGCGGGCATGAGGGGTG